>NC_046331.1:0-240835 GCF_009819535.1 Lacerta agilis
GCCTCGTTGGATTATGTGGACAAATCGATACGTGAAAGAACCAGTGCCTGGTTAAAGCAATGGTTCATCTGAAGCAATTATGTTAATTTGTATTTCATTTTTTTCCCCCTTTTACCTTCATGCCTGCAGCTAACTTGTACTCCACCTCCCTTCATCATGCGAAGCTTCCTCCTCCTCCTCCACCTCCTAACCCTCAACCTCACAACCCTCACCCTCACCCTATCCCTCACCCAAAACCCAACCCTAACCCAAAACCCAACCCCGAACCCAAAACCCTGTTGCAGGGGCCCAGCCCCATTTAGTCTAGTGGCATTGGGGCTCCCAGGCTATGTGTGTGTAGGCAAATGTGCATAGCAGGTGACAGTCTTAAATCTTAGCTTCGCCCCTGCTGTGAGGCACATTGCACAGCAAGGCGTGGCCGGGCCAGCTAGTCAAGGAATAAAGCAGAGCCCATACAGGCAACCCACCTTTTGCCACTGCATGGATATGTCTGCCTCTTTTCTTTGGCTGCCACGCTGCTGGGTGAATCAGGTGTTTGGTTAAAGGAGCTGTTTGGATCTTGTCTCAAAAGATCCCCTTTCCCACTCTCGTCCCTCTTCTCCCTCCCTCCGTCAAGCAAAGTCCCCCCCCCCTTCTCCGTCACTTTTCTTGGGAGCTGAAATTCAGCAGAGCCGAGACAGACCTGAGAAATAATGGGGGCCGGATTTTTTCTTCGAACTGAAAGAGGGTTCCTTATAAAAACAGGCATAGGACCTGCCAAGCTCAAATTAATGTGCAAGGAATAATAAGGAGCTCAAAGGGAAGTGAGGCTACTTTCCCATCATACAACTAACTTAAAGGAATGTTTTTTCTCTTTACTCTTTCAGAAGCACTTTCCAAAGAATCCTGATGGCGGGCAAGTGGGTGGGTATGTATATATGTATTGTATATGTGTGTGTGTGTCGGGAAGAGACCCCAAGGGTCATCCACTCCAACCTGCGACAAGGCAGGAATTTGCAGGTGTCCCTTACAGGGATCAACCTCACAACCTTTGTGTCCACAGCACAGCTAGATGTTGCACTTTTAAAGCTATTAAGGTATGGCTGAGGGATCCACACCTCTCCTGCAGCTTCAAGTTCAGTTATGCCACGAAGCACCCCTTGCCTTTTGCTGACCGAGAGCAGAGGAAGTGCTGCTTACAGCCATTTATATCCCCAGGCAAAGGAAAAAATATAAGCCTACTCTGAAGGCTCATGAATGTAGAAAGTGCTTTTCTTTAGAGCACCTCTCTAACACCTGTTTAAAAAATAAAACAGAAAGCGATGGAGGGTTGCCATTAAGGGTGAGGGTGGGCGCCAACTGGGTTCCTGGATGCTCCATTAGACAAATGAGCCAACTCACTGCTTATCTAGTTCACTGGGCATTCAATTATTTGCTTGGAAATTGATCATCTTTTTTAAATTTATGCCTTTTCCAAAACATTTATCTGGAGATGTAACGTGCAAGTGTACCACTTTTGGATGCTAATTGTTTTGTCTCGTTGGATTATGTGTACAAATCGATACGTGAAAGAACCGGTGTCCGGTTAAAGCAATGGTTCATCTGAAGCAATTATGTTAATTTGTATTTCTATTTTTTTCCCCTTTTACCTTCATGCCTGCAGCTGACTTGTACTCCACCTCTTCTCACTTCATCAGGCGAAGCTTCCTCCTCCACCTCCTCCCAACCGTCAACCTCACAACCCTCACCCTATCCCTCACCCAAAACCCAACCCTAACCCAAAACCCTGTTGCAGGGGCCCAGCCCCATTTAGTCTAGTGGCATTGGGTCTCCCAGGCTATGTGTGTGTAGGCAAATGTGCATAGCAGGTGACAGTCTTAAATCTTAGCTTCGCCCCTGCTGTGAGGCACATTGCACAGCAAGGCGTGGCCGGGCCAGCTAGTCAAGGAATAAAGCAGAGCCCATACAGGCAACCCACCTTTTGCAACTGCATGGATATGTCTGCCTCTTTTGTTTGGGTGCCACGCTGCTGAGTGAATCAGGTGTTTGGTTAAAGGAGCTGCTTGGATCTTATCTCAAAAGATCCCCTTTCCCACTCTCGTCCCTCTTCTCCCTCCCTCCGTCAAAGTCCCCCCCCCTTCTCCATCACTTTTTTTGGGAGCTGAAATTCAGCAGAGCCGAGACAGACCTGAGAAATAATGGGGGGCGGATTTTTTCAAGAACTGAAAGAGGGTTCCGTATAAAAACAGGCATAGGACCTGCCAAGCTCAAATTAATGTGCAAGGAATAATTTGTTGTTGTTCAGTCGTGTCCGACTCTTCGTGACCCCATGGAACAGAGCACGCCAGGCACGCCTATCCTTCACTGCCTCTCGCAGTTTGGCCAAACTCATGCCAGTTGCTTCGAGAACACTGCCCAACCATCTCATCCTCTGTCGTCCCCTTCTCCATGTGCCCTCCATCTTTCCCAACATCAGGGTCTTTTCTAGGGAGTCTTCTCTTCTCATGAGGTGGCCAAAATACTGGAGCCTCAACTTCAGGAATAATAATGAGCTCAAAGGGAAGTGAGGCTACTTTCCCATCATACAACTAACTTAAAGGAGTATTATTTCTCTTTACTCTTTCTGAAGCACTTTCCAAAGAATCATGATGGCGGGCAAGTGGGTGGGTGAGTAGGCTATGTATGTATTGTGTGTGTGTGTGTGTGTATCGGGTCATCCACTCCAACCTGCGACAAGGCAGGAATTTGCAGGTGTCCCTTACAGGGATCAACCTCACAACCTTTGTGTCCACAGCACAGCTAGATGTTGCACTTTTAAATGGCACTTTTAAGGCTATTAAGGTATGGCTGAGGGATCCACACCTCTCCTGCAGCTTCAAGTTCAGTTATGCCACGAAGCACCCCTTGCCTTTTGCTGACCGAGAGCAGAGGAAGTGCTGCTTACAGCCATTTATACCCCCAGGCAAGTGTACCACTTTTGGATGCTAATTGTTTTGTCTCGTTGGATTATGTGGACAAATCGATACGTGAAAGAACCGGTGCCTGGTTAAAGCAATGGTTCATCTGAAGCAATTATGTTAATTTGTATTTCTATTTTTTCCCCCCTTTTACCTTCATGCCTGCAGGTGACTTGTACTCCACCTCTTGTCACTTCATCAGGCGAAGCTTCCTCCTCCTCCTCCTCCTAACCCTCAACCTCGCAACCCTCACCCTATCCCTCACCCAAAACCCAACCCTAACCCAAAACCCAACCCCGAACCCTAAACCCTGTTGCAGGGGCCCAGCCCCATTTAGTCTAGTGGCATTGGGGCTCCGAGGTGACTGTCTTAAATCTTAGCTTCGCCCCTGCTGTGAGGCACATTGCACAGCAAGGCGTGGCCGGGCCAGCTAGTCAAGGAATAAAGCAGAGCCCATACAGGCAACCCACCTTTTGCCACTGCATGGATATGTCTGCCTCTTTTGTTTGGGTGCCACGCTGCTGAGTGAATCAGCTGTTTGGTTAAAGGAGCTGTTTGGATCTTGTCTCAAAAGATCCCCTTTCCCACTCTCGCCCCTCTTCTCCCTCCCTCCGTCAGGCAAAGTTTCCCTCCCCCTTCTCCGTCACTTTTTTTGAGAGCAGAAATTCAGCAGAACCCAAACAGACCTGAGAAATAACTGGGGGGCGTATTTTTTTCAGAAGAACTGAAAGAGGGGTCCGTGTAAAAACAGGCATAGGACCTGCCAAGCTCAAATTAATGTGCAAGGAATAATAAGGAGCTCAAAGGGAAGTGAGGCTACTTTCCCATCATACAACTAACTTAAAGGAATGTTATTTCTCTTTACTCTTTCAGAAGCACTTTCCAAAGAATCATGATGGCGGGCAAGTGGGTAGGTGAGTAGGCTATGTATGTATTGTGTGTGTGTTTGTTTTTGTGTGGGTTTGTGTGTATCGGGAAGAGACCCTAAGCGTCATCCACTCCAACCTGCTACAAGGCAGGAATTTGCAGGTGTCCCTTACAGGGATCAACCTCACAACCTTTGTGTCCACAGCACAACTAGATGTTGCACTCTTAAATGGCACTTTTAAGGCTATTTAGGTATGGCTGAGGGATCCACACCTCTCCTGCAGCTTCAAGTTCAGTTATGCCACGAAGCACCCCTTGCCTTTTGCTGACCGAGAGCAGAGGAAGTGCTGCTTACAGCCGTTTATATCCCCAGGCAAAGGAAAAAATATAAGCCTACTCTGACGGCTCATGAATGTAGAAAGTGCTTTTCTTTAGAGCACCTCTCTAACACTGCAAGCTGCTGCAAGTGTCCAAAACTGTTGTGAAGTGGCTGGTTTATAAATATCAATTATTCCTACTTTAGAAATCTGAATTACTCAAATGGCTTTTAGTGCTGGCCACTACAGCAGGGGCTGATCCCCATTTATTCTTGTGCTTCAGAGTATCTGTTTCAAAAATAAAACAGAAAGCAATGGAGGGTTGCCATTAAGGGTGAGGGTGGGCGCAAACTGGGTTTCTGGATGCTCCATTAGACAAATGAGCCAGCTCACTGCTTATCTACTTCACTGGGCATTCAATTATTTGCTTGGAAATTAATCATCTTTTTAAATTTATGCCTTTTCCAAAACATTTATCTGAAGATGTAACGTGCAAGTGTACCACTTTTGGATGCTAATTGTTTTGTCTCGTTGGATTATGTGGACAAATCGATACGTGAAAGAACCGGTGCCTGGTTAAAGCAATGGTTCATCTGAAGCAATTATGTTAATTTGTATTTCTATTTTTCCCCCTTTTACCTTCATGCCTGCAGGTGACTTGTACTCCACCTCTTCTCCCTTCATCTGGCGAAGCTTCCTCCTCCTCCTTTTCAGAGCAGGAATTCTGCAGAGTCCATACAGACCTAAGAAATATCAGAGGGTTGATTATTTTCACAAGAAGGGAAAGAGGGGGTCCACCTTGTTATGGAAATTCCAGGTGCGAGGCTACTCAGCCACCTAGCCAGTCAGGCAAAGCCTGCGGGTTCTTTGCGGGAGAAAGGAGACCAGCCACCAAGTGGAGCAAAAGAGAATGATGTTTATTGCGCAACAGGTTCAAGTGAAGATTGAACCCTGGGAACGGGGTTGCGAGAACTTTTAAAATTTCCCTCATCCCCCAGAATACAGTTCGTAAAACATCACTACGTCACAAAAATGTCAGGAAAGGGGAGGGTTACATATGATTAACATAGAGGAAACAAAATGCAAATAAGTGGCAAGCACTGAGGAATTTACCCTGAGTGTTTTCCGCCCCTGGACAATGGGTTTGGCTGGCATGGTCTATTCATTGTCGTAGGGAGCCGCTTTGCCGCCCGGAGCGGCAAATGCGGGGGCACCCCCAGGGGCGGGGCGCCGCTCCCTAGCGCGCACGCTTCAACGTCAGGACGCGTGCGCAGCATCCAGGGGTACGGAGTGCGTATGTGCGGACATGCACACTCCACCCAAGATGCCGGGTGTGGCAGCGGCAACTTTTAAGGCTGCAGCCGCCGCACAGAAGGGGTGGCAAGTGACGGCTTGGGAGTGGGGTGGTGACGCAGAGTGTCACCCTCCCCCCAGGCTGGCACCCAGCGCGCTCCGCCCCCATTGCCCCCCCCCCTCAGTATGCCACTCTATCACCCATAATAGGTGTGGAGGAAAGCAATTTAGCTGGCAATTGTTCTTTCTCTCGATTGAGAGAGAATGGCGGAGACTGAACAGCTCTCTGGTCCTTGGCCAACCGAGCAAAATGGCATCAAAGGGGAGTGAATACAGCAGCGGGGAAGTAAGGCTTTTATTAACGGGGTTTGGGATTTTTTTCTGGGGATATAGTCTGGTCCTTAAGGGACCCAGGTGGCGCTTTGGGTTAAACCACAGAGTCCAGGGCTTGCCGATCAGAAGGTCGGTGGTTCGAATTCCTGCAACGGGGTGAGCTCCCGTTGTTTGGTCCCAGCTCCTGCCCACCTAGCAGTTCGAAAGCACATCAAAGTGCAAGTAGATAATTAGGTACCGCTCCGGCGGGAAGGTAAACGGCATTTCCGTGCGCTGCTCTGGTTCGCCAGAAGCGGCTTTGTCATGCTGGCCACATGACCCGGAAGCTGTACGCTGGCTCCCTTGGCCTATAGAGCAAGATGAGCGCCGCAACACCAGAGTCGGACACGACTGGACCTAACGGTCAGGGGTCCCTTTACCTTTACCTTAGTCTGGTGCTTGTGCAACATTGTAGTGGGGCAGATGGGTTAGTACCAGGAGGGCCTTCTCGAAGTCATCACTTCAGTCCCTCACGAAAGGAGAACTCGTTTAGGTGCCCTCCCCTGTCCTTTCCATATCAACCTAAAAGCATACAAGCACAGATCACAGATTGCAGTGGAAGAAATAATAAAGTGGGAAAGGATAATAAAGTTAGGATACGACTAACTTGAAGAAATGTCCCCCGCCCATTATTCTTTCTGAAGCACTTTCCCAATACTATAGCTGGAAGGGATCCCAAGGGTCTTCCAGTCCAACCTGTTGCAAGGCAGGAATATGCAGGAGTCCCTTACGGGAATGAACCAAAAGGTGATATACATCAATAAATTAAGAAATTGGGATCTTGAGGAATTACAGAACAACTGCTTAAAGCAATTGTTCATCTGAACAAATTAAGTTTTCAATACATTGCTTGGTCACCCTTGGTTAGGCTCACAAAGGCGGCCTGAGGAGAAAAGCAATGGAGATCTGAACTCTCTGGAGTTGCTGCAGCCAAAGGGAGCTTCCCCGCTCCAATTCAAATAAATGAAAATACTGTACTGTGTTAAGGTATACGGGGGAAGAGGCCATGTTCCACTTGGGTGGGTTCTGATTTATAATAATAATAATTTTAATAATAATAATAATAATAATAATTTATTATTTCCCAGTCACCAACAGAATATTTAAAAAAGATAAAACATAATATACTACAAACTTCCCTAAACCTTTTATAATAATGATAATTTAAAAATAATAATTTGTTGTTTCCAAGCCACTGTGTGCAGCTACCAACAGAATATTTAAAACATTACTGTACAAACTTCACTAAACCTTTTATTATTATAATAATAAAAATAATGATAACAATTTAAAAATGAATGATAATAATTTATTATCATTCCCCAGCCACTGTGGGTGGCTCCCAACAGAATATTAAAAATGCGACAAAACATAAGTTACAAACTTCCATAAGCCTTTTATTATAATAATAATTTTTAAATTGATAATAATAAAAATTTGTTATTATTTCCCACCAGAATACAGTATTAAAAACACGACAAAACTTACAAGCTTCCCTCAGTTACAGGTGGGTAGCCGTGTGGGTCTGCCATAGTCAAAACAAAATAAAAAATTCTTTCCAAGAGCACCTTAGAGACCAACGAAGTTTGTTTGTTCTTGGTATGAGCTTCCGAGTGCGTGCACGTTTCCCTCAGGCGTCTTCTAAAAGGCGTCGGGAACTCGGAGAAAATGGCGCCAAGCTGCTGGCCCCGCCCACAACCCGACCTTTGATTGGCCAAAAACAACGAAAAGGCCGACCTATTGCTGCCGAGATCCCCCCCCCCCACGTCGGGAATATTTCCCTCTCCAAAAATGGCGCCCGCGGCAACATTGCTTGTTTTTATTGCTGTTGCTGCTGTGCGCGTGCATTGACCGAGGGAGGGGGGGTCCTAGGGCGGCCATTTTGGACGAGGGCAGCGTGACTCGAAAGAGGGTTGACGCACCGGAGAGGGAGGGAAGGGCAGAAGACGCACCACCGCCGCCATGTTGGTTGAGGGCAGTCGGGCCTAGCCTGGCCGTTGGGCGGCGCTGGTCTCCCTCGTCTCTCTCGCGAGGTCCCAGAAGTTGGGGGTCCCTGCCGAGAAGGAAGGCCGTAGGGCCCCCCCAAAAAATCCCCTCAGGGAGGAGTTGCCTGAGGGGCCTTGGCCTTCCTCTGGTTTCTCATTATTATTATTAATAATAATAATAATGATTATCCTCATTATTAGCATTCTCCTCAATGCAGCGTTTCCCTGAGCGCTGCTTCCAAGCTCCCTCAGGTAGACTGCCTCTGGCACAGAAGAGGCTCCTGGGAGGCCAGGGTAGCCCCCAAGGCATCTTTTGGGGTGCAGGTGCCAAAGTCCCGGTTTCTGCCTCCGCCCTGCTGGCCTTTGGCCCACCTCACCTGCCGGCACGCAGATAAGGTGGGGGCAAAGTCCTGCCGGGTGCCGCTGTGAGGATGGTGCACCTGTGGGTGCTGTGGGGTGCCCTGCTGGGCTGGGGTGAGCGAAGGGAGAGGGGGCTGCGAATCCCGTCCCTCCCTCTCTGCTTTTTGTCTTTCTCTCTCTTCCCTCTCAAAACAAAATAAAAAATAAAAATCCTTCTAGTAGCACCTTAGAGACCAACTAAGTTTGTTCTTGGTATGAGTGATACCAAGAACAAACTTAGTTGGTCTCTAAGGTGCTACTGGAAGAAATTTTTAATTTTACTATGGCAGACCAACACGGCTACCTACCCGTAACTTCCCTCTCTCAGTCCTGGGAATTATAGCTAGCAGTGGGTTGGACTAGATAACCCTGGCCTTGAGCTCCTTCCATCGCTCCCATCTGTTCCCTGTCTCTCTCACTCTTCCTCTCCTTTTAATGGCACTTCCCCCCTTTTTCCCCCTAGCTCCATTTCCCAACTGGGCTGCCTACGGGAACTCAAGCGCCTGCAACTTTGCCTGCGACCGCTGGGATTGCTCTGACGAGAGCCATTGCGGTAAGTTTTGGCGCCGCCAAAGGAATCAGGGAGATGTGCCTCGATTCCCCTCACAGAGAGTAATTTAACCCATCTTGACATCCCTCAATGCACCCTGGGAACTGTAGTTTCCTGCAGGAGAATATTCCGCACAGCCTTTCCAAGGGAAATCTGGGAGTTATAGTTCTGAAAGGGTCTCATTGGGAAACTGAACAAGCTACAGTTCCCACAATGTTCCCCAAAGCACCCTGGAAACTATTGCTTGCTCTGGGCGTTGAGGGTTGTGATTCCCTTGACAGAACTACAGTTCCCAAGCCCATTTCTCTTCCTAGGGAACTCTGGGAACTGTAGCTCATGGGGGGAACAGCACTTGGTGCCCTGAATGCTGGGGGAAGTGTAGCTTGCTCAGGGCGCCTGGTTCCTTCTCCTTCCAGGCTACCGGAATGGGCTGGCACCACCGAGCGCCGCCTTGGCCTGCGACTTTGAAGGCACCACCTGCGGCTGGGAGGACGTCAGCACGTCAGGGTACCGGTGGCGCCCAGGGCGGGGCAGAGGCTGGGCGCGTGGCACCAACCCCCCCTTCGACCACACGCTGGGCACCGACCAAGGTAAACGTGTTTCATTTGAAGGGAGGGGAAGCGTTGCTTAGCGGTTAGTGCACCTCTTTGACCTGGGGCCCCTGACCTCCCCTCAGGCTGGTACATGAGCACCTCGGAGCAGCGAGCCAAGCCGCCTGCCATCCCCGCCCGACTCCGCTCCCCGACCCTGAGCAACGCGGCCTCAGCCTGTGAGCTCCATGCCTGGTACAGCATGGCTGAGACAGGTAACCTTGGGGCACTGGCGGTCGGAAATCCAACGGGCGCAGAGCCACGTACTCAGCCTTTTCCACTGCCTGGCATAGTTGTCGTAATATCATTATCACATATTGTGTTTCTAAACTGCAGGATAATGATTATTTATTGATTTCCAGACCACTGACCCGCCTGGTAGGGTCGGCGTAAAGAAATACCAACCAATTTTTATCATGCCCTGCTTCCCGTCCCCCATTGGGGACTGATAAGAACGAGAGCAGCTGAGACCCGATGGCAATCCGCAATCCTCGCAGGGGTCCCACTAGATGACCCCTGGATCCCTCACCCTTCCCCTACAGGACTCAACGGGAGCTTCACATTGGAGCTGAGCCACGGCGGCCACGTTGTCCCCCTGTGGCGAAGCCCCGCCTGGTCCTCTAGCGCCTGGCGCCCCTTGCTGGCCTACACCGGAAGAATCCGCGGCGCTTTCCAGGTGGGTCTCGGGCTCCTCACCCTCCCCGGCCGGCTCCTTCTCCGGAGCATGTCAAGAGCGCTGCCTTCCCCTCTGCAGGTGACCTTCTCTTCGGTGGTGAGCGTGGCGCTGGACGACGTGCAGTTCAGGAACTGTGGCCCTCAAAGTAAGGCTTTTTTCCCCCAAACCCGGCCAACCAGATAGACTGCCCCGGGGCTTGGAGGCTCCCCATTCACCGACCCAATGTTTCCAGGTCCCCAGAGCTGTGCCCCAGGCGAGCGCCCCTGCCTGCCAAGCGGATGCGTGGCCCCTGCCCGCCTTTGCGATGGCACCGAGGACTGTGGCGATGGCGGAGACGAACGGGGTTGCGGTGAGCGGTCAGGGGGCATTTGGGGACGGGGGGGGGGGACGAGGCACCCCTGGGACACCCCTCACCTGCCTTTCTCCCCCAGAGGCCTTCCTCTCGTGCCCCTTCGAGGAGGGCTGGTGTGGGTGGGCAGTGGACACCAACCAGAGCCACTCCTGGGCAAGGAACTGCAGCTCCCAGGCACCGCCATCCCTGGCCCGCCCCACCCGCGACCACAGCACCAACACGCCGGAAGGTGGGTGTTAATATGTAGAGGATGCCAGCAAGGCTGTACCTTTCCGTAAAGAAATGATTTGAATCAAGTCTTACCAACTCGGGGCATGCTCAAGGTTTGGCACCACTATCTGTGTGTGATATCGACATAGGTAGAGATCATTTAAACATAGAAATAATTTATAAAAACATAGAGATACACATAATAAATAGCTTACTTCCTTGAGCTTAAGTATAAACATATATGTGTATATATATAAATAAAGTGGGTGTTGGTGTTTGCATGTGTATATGTATGTGTGTTTGTTTACAGTATATATATATATATATATATATATATATATATATATATATATATATATTGTGTGTGGGTGTATACATTATATGAAATGTGTATTTGTATATATGTTTGTGTGTGTGATATATGTATATATGTATGTATACATATGTAAATTAATTGATATATGCATGTGTGTATAAAATTAATATTTGAATATGTGTATGTATACAGTGCTTTTTTCCTAAAACAATGTTTAGGGGTACCATTTTCAAATGGGGAAAAATAAATACAGTAAATAGACAAAAGTACAAAGATTCACAATATGTTTAGGAAAAAAGCACTGTATTTATATATGCATGAAGATATATATATATATAAATAAAATGTGTGTAAAATGTGTGTGTGTAATTATATATATATAACAGTATGTATATAGTTACAGGTAGGTAGCCATGTTGGTCTGCCATAGTCAAAACAAAATAAAAAATAAAAAATTCCTTCCAGTAGCACCTTAGAGACCAACTACCGGTAAGTTTGTTCTTGGTATGAACTTTTGTGTGCATGCACACTTCTTCACATACACACTTCTTCAGTATGTATGTATTATATACATCCATAGATATAAAGAAAGAATTTATATAGATCAATCGTCTTGGGATGATGGGCACTCTATATACAATGTGTGTGTGTCTTTATAGATGACATAGAATCATAGAATTCTAGAATTGCAGAGTTGTAAGGGAACCTTTTGTCCAAATTGGGGCTTGAACCCACGACCCTGAGATTAAGAGGAGAAACCCAGCCAGATGGGTGGGGTATAAATTTTATCATTATTAGGAGTCTTGTACTCTACCAACTGAGCTATACATATATTTATAGATTGTGTGAGCTTTACAAACTTTTTACGTTGGGGTCACCGCGATCTTGGGGTGGCATCTCGCTGGCCATGCCTCAGCTCCCTCTTTCGTGCTCCTCTCTCGCAGGATACTTCATCTACGTCGCCGGCACCCACTCAGGCCGAGCTGAGCTGGTCAGCCCCACCCTGGTGGTGAATGGGTCCTGCCACGTGAGTCCATTATTATTATTATTATTATCATTATTATTATTATTACTACTACTACTACTACTATTACTATCATCATTTATGATTTATTATTTGTGGGAATATGGGAGGAGGTTCTTACCATCGTTCACTATTGGTTTTCTACGGAAATATGGGCCAATATTGATTATTGGATATCGGCCGACCCTGTGCTGGCGAGCGGCTTGGACCCTCGGCTCTAGCGCTACGTTTCCCTTACAGCTGGTGCTCTATGCCCACCTGCACGGGTCGGACGCCAACCGCCTGAACGTCTACACCCAGACAGAGACGGAGAGGGAGCTGATCCTCAGCCGTGCTGGCGACCTGGGCAACTTCTGGTTCCGCCAGGAAACCGCTTTCAACGGCACTGAGGACTTCCAGGTACCCCCAACCCCTGTCAAGGCAGAGGAGCACTGCCGGTGCCAGGAATTTGGCAGCCAGGATGGCAGATTCTGCCCTGCCCTGCCCTGACTTCAGGGTTCGACATTCGCCAGACGCATTTAGTTGGCCACATCTCCGGCTGGGCCCTTAAGCAGAAGGGCTTATTTTAAAAAGGAGACCCCAGCAGTCATCTAGTCCAACCCCCTCCAAGGCAGCTTATTTTAACAAGGAGACCCCAGCGGTCATCTACTCCAACCCCCTCCAAGGCAGCAATCTCAGCTCCTACTCTCCAAGCTCTTCTTCCAAACCGCCAAGGAAGGAGAGGCTTCTGATTGCCCATTTTCCTCCATGGTCCTCCCTTGTTCCCTACAACAACCCTGCAAGGTAGGCTCAGAGGAGGCGACCGAGTGGGGATTCAAACCTGGATCTCGGACACTAAGAACTGCGCCACACTGCCTTCCCAGAGCACTTCTGCGATATTATAGTCAGCAAATAAATAGGGGAAATAAAGACAGTCAAGTCAGTAAATAAATAATTGGGGGAAAGAAAGAAAGATAGTAAAGACAGTAAATAAATAGGGGAAGGAAATAAGGAAACAGTCAAGTCAGTAAAATAAATTGGGGAAAGCAATAAAGAAATATACAGTAGTCAAGTTAGTAAATAAATAAATAGGGGTATAGCAGAAGGAGTGGAAATATTTTCCTTGGCTTTCCTCTGGATGTTTTAATGGCAACTGCCTGGAGGTGTTTTCTTTCAAATATAAAGTGGTACAGAAAGGAAATGGAGAAAAGTAAGTAAAAAAAGAAAAGGGTTTCTCTCGGACTCGCTCCCTCCTTCCAGATTGTCCTTGAGGGCGTCATCGGGAAGGATCCTCAAAGCAGTGTGGCTCTGGATGACCTGATCCTGTCTCCAGGTTGCATCCAGCAAAGCGGTAAGGAAAAAAGATGTCGAAACAAGGCTCCAGATCTCGAGGGCAATTTTCCCCCCCAAAATATTTCACATGGGTCATATATGCGTGTGTGACGACTCTGAAAATTTATCATTCCAAAAAGGAAACCTTAATCTGGTTGTCGATATTAAGAGGATGCCAGCAAGGCTGAATCTTTCTGTAAAAAACTGGTTTAAATCAAGTTTGATTGACTTGGGATTAAAGCAGTGGTTTAAATTGTCATTTAAATTGATTTGATTTCAATCAAATCCACCCTGCTCTGGAAATTTATTATTCCAAAAAGGAAACCACCTTCTGGTTGTCGATATTAAGAAGATACCAGCAAGGTTGAATCTTTTTGTACAAAAAATGACCTATGAGAATGGGACCCCCTGGGTGATCCAATCCAACCCCACCTTTTAAACTGCAACCAATAAGAGTCACAGACATTGACACCCCCTTCCCTCCCCATCCAGGCCAGCTCTCTGCTCCCCCCACCGAGCAACCCCCTGGAACGGCACCCTGCAAGGACGACCAGTTTGCCTGTGACAGTGGGGTGCGCTGCCTCGGCGGCGAGCAAGTGTGCAACTTTGAGGCCGACTGCCACGACGGCACTGACGAGAGCCAGTGTGGTGAGCGTCTGCCGTGGGGCTCTGTTAACCCGCAGAACTGCCCATCACAGTTGTGACACAGAAAGCAGATTCCCTGCTGGGCCTGAGCCCACCCAGGGCTGGCACCCTGGACACCCTAAAATCTGCTTACGGCATCATAGGATGATAGCTGGAGGGCACACCCTGGGTCATCTAGCCCTGCCCCGATCCCAGCAGCCCTTGTCCTTTCCTAGGAGCCGGCAATTTCACCCATGGCCTGGGCGGATGGGTAGACATCAGCGTGGGCCGGATCCAGTGGGTCAGTGTGGGGCCGGATCCTGCGTCGCCCGGCCTGGGCCTGGGACAGGCTCCAGGGCAAATGCTCTCCCTGGCCAGGGCCACCACGCCACCCCTGGGGCCTTCCAGCTGGGCCTGCACTGTGGAGCTGCGGTTCAACGCCGGATCTCGAGGTAGGTGCGGCTGGGGTGCCGATTCAGGGAGGAACGGATCCAGTGCAGGGATTCATTGTTCCATGTAAACGTGCAGGAGCTGTGAGACACAGGCAGATGCATGCAAATTAGGGTTTGGGAGGAAAAATCTTTCTCCAGATTTCCTCTTTAAGTGACATCAGAGAAATCAGGATTTCTTTTCAGTTCTTTGCAGTAGAAAGAATCGTAATTATTTCACCACATCAGTCTCGCTCTTTCCCCAGGGCTCTTGGCTCTGGCTGTCGCCGATACAGCGCCGGGCCGGTGGTTGTGGCATGCCGAGGGCAATGGCACCACCGCCTGGCATCACGCCACCGTGGCCCTGGGTGCAAGAGAACGGCCTTTCCAGGTGAGCCCCCCGCCCAAGGTGGGTGGTGGCAGGTTGGGCCGGATGACCCCTAGGGTTCCCTTTTCTCTGTTTCCTCAAAGCTGGAGCTCCTGGCGACAGAGGAGGATCTTGCCCTGGCCGTCAGGAGTGTGGTCTTTCTGGACTGCGGCACCTCTCGCACACACCCCTCAGGTAGGTTGGCATCGGGGGCCGCTGATTCCCTTTCGCCTGTCAGAATCATTTTTCAATGTTTTCCCAATTTTGGGCCGCTTTTGGGAGGGCCCTGGACGCAAGGAGGTGCCAGCCTGAGAATCAGGTGGCAGTGAGTTCCAAAGGAGGAGACTTCCGGATCTCCAGAGGCGAGGGGATTTCTTCATCTCAAGTAGCAGGGAGTTCCCAAGTCTGTCCAGGAGGGAGGAAGTTGGCATGCAACCTGAGATTTCCAAAGGGGGTTTTCACCACAGGAAAGGGCGGAACTTGAACCTACAGCTTCAGCTCTAGCAAGGGATTTCAGCGGAGGGAGGGATGCCCTCAAAGGGGTGTTGTCTCTGGAGACTTTTCAGATAACAATAATGGGGGGGGGGTTTCCCTTAGAATAATGAGAATAATTTCAATTTGAAGAATCGTTACTAGTTTTATACGGATTTCCCCATACTTAATTATACTGGGCCCAATAACAGAAGTAAGAACAATAACATGATACTAGACCCAATAATAATAATAATAATAATAATAATAATAATATCCAGCTTCTTCTTCCTCAGGGTGTGACAGTCCAAAAATTGATTGTTTTCCTTATTATGCTGTCTGTTACTATGCTTTGATTTATGCTCTGTAAAATAGGCTCTGAAAACGGTACACTGCGCTGAGATCTTTGGATTAACGGTAGTATATAATAATCATGACATTCTCATAATAATTATGATTATAATGATTTTAGAAAGAATCATAATATTAATAAGTGATCTAAGTGTGTGTATGTTCTTCCCCCGACGGTCTCTCTCTCTCTCTCTCTTTTCCCACACCACAGGGCTGTCGTGCAACTTTGAGAGCGACCTGTGCGGGTGGTTTGCTGAGCCGGGCGACGGATTCGAGTGGCGCCCCCGCGTCGGCCAGGACCACACAACAGGCAGAGGTAGGAAGATTTGAACCCAAGACCTTCCCTTTCAGAAAGCCGGGGTGCTTCCAGTCCTCCTGGGCTGATTTCGAAAAGAGCAAAGGTTTGCCGTCGAAATTATTCCACTCCCGTGGCCAAATCAGGTGGAATTCTGCTGAAAATGTCTCTATAAGTTGCGTTTTCAGTTGAATTGGGGCTTGGGGCTTTTGCAGGATCTGATCCTTGCAAAAGAGCAGAAAGCCTGCCAATTTGGAGAACAAACCTGATTTGTGATGCGAGTGGAATAATTTTGATTGCAATTTGTGTGACCAAAGTGGCTCACAGCTCCTGGAGCAAACCTTGACACATTCCAAAAGAGATCTCTTTTTTGAGAAATTGAAATGGTTGTGATTGATATTATGCTGCCATTATTGATTTAAGGTTTTGATTACAGATGCTCTCTCAAATGTGCTCTTATGTTCTAGTTCCAGGGGTATAAATATATTATTATTATTAAATGGCTGGATATAAATCACATTAATAGTAATCGTAATAGTAATAACTGCCCATCTCCAAGTCACGCAATCAGGTTCATTGGCTCGACCAAATGACTTAAAACCATTCCTAACAGTTTGCCAAGAATTTCTAGAGGGCTCGAGAAACCTCATTTTGTAAAGAAAATATAAAAAAACAATCATTGATCCAGTTTCTGCCCCACAAACTATCCCTTTTCAGGGAGTTCCAAAGGAGGCAGCTGCTCTCCGAAATGGAGCTTAGAGGGGCAAGCAGGTAGATTTCTAGGGCAAGCTGAGCCTTGGCTCAAATTCGAACCCAGGACCTGACCCTGTTCCCCACCTCCTGGGACAGGTTCTTTCCTCTCGGCAGACCCCGCGGCGCCCGGATCCCGCGGCTGGCGGGCAAGGCTGGTCTCTGCCCCCCAAGACCCGCTGATGGCATCCAACACCTGCCTCTCCTTCTGGTACCGCCTGGAGGGGCCCCAGATTGGTAAGGTCTGCTCTCAAGTGGCGGGCAGTTCCCCAGGCGGCGCGAATTCGAGAACAAGAGACTGGAAGGGCCCAGGACGCAAGGAGGTGCTGGCCTGAGAATCAAGTGGCAGGGAGTTCCAAAGGAGAAGACTTCCAGATCTCCAGAGGCGAGGGGATTTCTTCATCTCAAGTAGCAGGGAGTTCCCAAGTCTATCCAGGAGGGAGGAAGCCATTCAGTCAGCTGGCATATGGCCTGAGATTTCCAAAGGGGGTTTTCGCCACAGGAAAGGGCGGGACTCGAACCCGCAGCTTCAGCTCTAGCAAGGGATTTCAGCAGAGAGAGGGATGCCCTCAAAGGGGTGGCATCACCAGAGTCTTTTCAGATGAGAATAATCAGGATATTTATCAGTAGTGAATGATTAATAGTAAATATTGGTGATAAATTACAACCAAAAAGAACAAATAATAACACTGGTTAAAGGTGTTTAATAATTATTACTATTATTATTTTTGTTGTTGTTGTTATTGTTATAATTATAATTATTTAATTTTATATACCACTCTATACCCAGAAGTCTCAGGGCAGTTCACAGACAAATGAACAAATATTACTTCATTGTTGAGAAATAGTATTTTTATATATTATATTTTTATATCATTTATATTATATTTATAATACTTTTCTGTAAAATTCTTATATTATCATATAAAAAGAATGATAAGAATAAATAATGGTAAAAAGTACTATTTCTCAATAACTGATATTGGTGATGAATCATAATCCAAAAAAATCCTTTAAAAATAAATAATAGCTTAATGGCTATAGCGATGAAGAAAAGGAAATAGTAAGAATAATGAACAAAAGGGAAAACACATAGTGGTTGGGAGAAAGGATGAGGTGATGATGATAATAATAATAATAGCAATTAATATTATTCTTTCCCAGGCACCTTCAACCTGCTGGCAAAATCCGCTGGTGCTGTGGAGGAAGTTCTGTGGACCGAGGCGGGGAGTCAGGGCGCCACTTGGCGCCGTGCCTGGGCCACAATTCCCCAGCGCCTGGTGCCCAGCTTCCAGGTGAGTTCTTGGGATCAAATCCAGCCTTGGGATCGAATCATCATGAATAACAGCACTGGAAACTATTTTCTCTCCATTCCAGGTGATCTTTGAGCTGATCCATGACGGCTTCGCGGGAACTGCAGCACTGGACGATGTAGTGCTGGTGCCTGGTGCCTGCGGAGCCCCTATCCGCTGCAACTTCGAGGAGCCCAGCGCCTGCGGGGTTTCAGGAGGAGGGTGGGTTCGGCGGCAGGGCATCGCCACCTCGGGGCAAGGCCCGCCCCATGACCGCACACTGGGCACACTGGAGGGTGAGTGACGCCGGGGTCAGGCTAGATGACCGCCTGGGGTCCCAATACCTGGAGATCCCAATTGGAACTCTCCTCTTCTCTCACCAGGGCACTACATGGTCACCGACACCAGCGCCCTGGCAATGGGGCAAGCGGTGCTGCTGCGGACGGGGAAGTTCCTGCTGCCGGTGGGCACCCACTGCGTTGGATTCTGGTACTACCTGAGCGCCGGAGACGCGGGTAAAAGCTCGGGGTGGGATGGATGACCTGCCAGGGTCCCATCCTGCCGGAAAGCTTGATGACTTCACCAAGGCGTTCTCTTGCCAGGCTCTTTGCGTGCCTCCGTGGAGGAAGAGGGTGGGAGGCAGGCCGCGGCGCTGGTGGTGGGTTCCAGGCAGCACAGGAGCTGGCTCTACGCAAATTTCACGGCGGAGGTCTACAGTGAATGGCTGGTGAGCGCCAAAGGGGAGTGTCGGGTTGGGGGAACGGTGCGGGTTTGAGTTTGTGGCAGCATGCGGACCCCCCTCTCTCTGGTGCAGGTGGCGTTTGCGGCAGAAGGCGATGGAGGAGCTGTGCCGTCGTATGTGGCGCTTGACGACCTCGAGGTGACACCGGGGAGCTGCCTCGGTGCCGGTAAGTCTTGGGAGTTGTAGCGCCACATGAGCAAAGGGTTCCGGATGCAAAATAGGACCAGAGGATTGACTGCTCTGGCTTCTCTCCACTCAGGCTCGTGCGATTTTGAATCCGGCACCTGCGGCTGGAGGAAGCCCCACGGCGATTGGCGGAGCTGGGATTGGGCCGGGGCGGGCGCCGATGGTGAGTCTCACACGCGGTACCCCTAAATGTCCGGGGCGGGAGGCTGACAACTTACGACCCTGCGAGGTGGGCCGAGGGGATCGGAACGAATCGTTGCAATAACGGTTTGCTCTGAGCTGGGTCCAGGTGCAAGTAACTGAGCTTCTCTCCCAATTATTATTTTCATTTCTCTCTAGGGCGCCACATCTCTGTCCAGGTGGGCGACGGGCACCACGCTGCCCGCATCGCCAGCGAGACCCTCGAAGGTGCCGGCTGCTTCCGCTTCCGCTACCGCATGGCTTTCCGGGGAGAAAGCAGTGAGTTGGGTTTTGCTTGGGCCGGTGGAACTCCCTGCTGCACCTGAACCCACCTTACTCCGCCTTCCTTTCCCTCCACAACAGCCAATGCTGAGCTCCGGGTGCTCCTGTCCAGCCCGCAGGGGGAGCGCGTGGTCTGGCGGGCAGCTGGCCACCAAGGTTGGGCCTGGCAGGAGGAGAGGCTTCTTGTTGACAGCGGTGGCGAGTTCCAGGTAAGACATCTCAGAAAGTTTGGCGCCTTTAGGACTGCCTGCCACTGGAGTTCCTATGATAATTAAACTTCCTTGTATTTGTACTACTAAACTCCTTTAAATGTGACGGTGTTTGTCCACCTTTGGGACTGCCTGCCACTGTATGTCCTATAAAGATGTGGGGCTTTCCGGTTCTAAAAAGAGAATCCCAATTACCCCTTTTGGACTTTTTGCCATGGCGCCGGGGAGCTTTGGGACTCCCTGCCACTTTCGAACGCCTCTGGGGTGAGGCATTCAGCAGGTGGCAGGTTCGAATTCCTTCCTGGCAGGAGGAGCTGCTGGTTTGAACCCATGTCTCGCAGGTGGTGCTGGAAGTGGGCGCTGGCGATTGGTCTGGCACGGGCACCATCACGGTGGATGATGTAGCATACACGGCCAGAGGCGGGTGCGAGGAGCGGCGCCAGGAGAGCGGTGGTGAAGGTGAGGGGAGGCCCAATGCTTTGGGGATCCAGGGTTCGAGAGACGCATATGAACGGAGTCTTTCCTTCCCCCCAGGGAGCAGCGTCCCCACCCTGCCTTGGGAGGCTGCCGTTGCGTCCGCAGCTGCCTGCGCTCTTTTCGGGGGGCTCCTGGCCTGGGCCGTCACTCGCCGCTGCCGGAAGAAGTGCTGTCCGTCGGAGGCGCCCCAGTTTGAGGCCTTTGACAATGTTGCCTTTCAAGACGTGAGTCCTTCGCACCCCAGACCCAGCCTCAGCCCCCTTCCACCCAGATCTGTTACCTGCTTGCCTGTAATAAAAGGTGGAGCCTCCAGGGCCAGAGGCAGCCTGCCTGCATTTGTGAATTCCATGCCTGGCCGTGAACTACCCACTTTGCATTCGCAGGACCAGGTCCGGATCGTGGAGCTGCCTGTCGGCGCGCCAACTTTCTCCCCAGAAGGCCATGGGCCAGATGCCTCCCTTTCTATCTAGGCACGATTTCTCTGGACACACCGATGGCAGACGACACAAAACAAAGGAGAAAACCATGGCGTTCTTTTACATAGCCTCTCTCATCTCCCGTGAAATAAAACGTGATTTCTACCCAAAAAAATGGTGTCAGGGTGTCTGTGCGTGAACAGAGCTCAGGGAGTTTGGGACAGAGGAGGGGAACAGCCTGCTCCCGGGGCGGAGGATGAGATCCATCTCCGTCCCCGGATCGTGGGGGACTGGACTAGATGCCTCTTGGGGGGGGTGCCGGCTCTACCTTTTTGGCAGAGACTCCTGCATTTCGGGGGGTCAGACTAGATGCCTCTTGGGATCCCATTCCCGCATTTCTGGGGGTCAGACGATGCCTCTTGGAGTCCCATTTCTTCATTTCATTGGCTGCGAAACCTCCGCGCGCCGCGATGCCGCCTCCATCCACCAGGTGTCGCTGCGGGAAGCACGACGCTTCGTCGCCCCGCCCTGCTCTACCCGGATATATAACCCCCGGCCGGCGGAAGTGCTCTCCTTTTGCGTCGAAAGGCCGCGGCCATGGTGAGTACTCAGGTTTGGGGCCGGCGGAGCGATCCGTCGCCATCCGAGGCGGCAGCTCAGCCAAGAGCGGCGCTTTCGGGGCCGGGGCCGCGGGAGACGCCGCTCTTCCGTGGGGCGGGGAAATGGCGGCGCTTGGGTACGCGGAGGCGCCGCGGCGGCGCTCGCTCGGCCTTGGGGGGGAGCGCCCCACGCGCAGTGCGGGCCGCAGGGAACAAGGCCGCCGGCAAGACATACCCTCTAAAGCGATCGCTTGGAAAGCGGAGCTTGGCGGGGCCGGGGGAACTGCCTGCCACTGGACTGGGGCGCAGGAGCGTGGCCGAATCCTTATGGGGGTTGCCCTAAGGGAGAAGGGAGCCCAAGGATGCTCGACTAGAAGCTAAATGGGAATTACTTTAGTGCTGGGTGCGGGTTCATAGAACAGGGACGGCTGGAAGGGAGCCAAGGGTCATCTAGTTAAGCCCGCCGCCTTGCAAGAATGATCTGCTTAAACATCCGGGCACATTCGAACCCACACCCTTTGCCTGTTTTACCCCCCCCCCCCCAGGCTCGAGGACCCAAGAAGCACCTGAAACGGGTGGCAGCCCCCAAGCACTGGATGCTGGACAAGCTGACAGGAGTCTTTGCAAGTATCTTTTTTCCAACTTTGTATAAAAGGAGATAGTAGAAAAAGCATATTTATATTTCCTTTTACGACCCTTTTTAAAAGGGGAGCCTTGCACTTCAGGCATTAGTTTGCACCTGGGCTTCTTCATTTTACCTTCTTTATTACCCTTAATTTTGTTTCCTTATTTACGTATTCAATTCCTTGTGGTGGTTTATTAAATCGATATTAAATCTATAAATTCCTCATGGTGATTTAATTTCTAATCTACAAATTCCTTGTGGTTTCTTATTAAATCCCGCCATTCATCCCAGGTTAGTTTATGGCAGAAAAATACTAAATTAGAACACAATGTATAATATAACAAGAAAAACCAACTGATAACCAGTTACAGAGAAACTAACAACATTATAGATCAAAATAACGGAAATGTAAAAAAAAAAAATCTTGAAGAAGGATAAGTTGGGGAGTCCATTGAACATTGTGACAAAATGCATCAATAAAAAATGAATAAATACATAGATTACTGAGTTTCTATGTCCAGTGGAAGTCTGCCTATATTATATGGAGATTTTGTTTCGAAAAATACACATGAAAAAGATGCCTACAGGTGTTTTCTCCAGGTTGCATAGATTTGCCACCCTGTAACCTTCCCTTTCGCTTTCTTTAGGCGCCGCGTCCATCGACGGGACCCCACAAGTTGCGCGAGTGCCTCCCACTCGTGATTTTTCTTCGTAACCGGCTCAAATACGCCCTGACGGGCGATGAGGTCAAGAAGATCTGCATGCAGCGCTTTGTCAAGATTGACGGCAAGGTTCGCACCGACGTCACCTACCCAGCGGGCTTCATGGGTGAGACCCTAGATTTCTAGTAGCGGGGTTTGAAATGCCAGATTTTCAGCGGTGGGGCATTCCGCAGAGTGGAAGATGGGTTTACGTGGCGGTTGCACCACACTGGCATTCCGCCATAATGCGCCCCCCCCTCCCCACAGATGTCATCAGCATTGAGAAGACGGGCGAGCACTTCCGCCTGGTGTACGACACCAAGGGGCGCTTTGCTGTGCACCGCATCAGCCCCGAGGAGGCCAAGGTGAGATTTGATTTAAATCCCTTTACTGAAAGGCTCAGCCTTGCTCGCATCTTAAGATGGACAACCAGGGGAAGGAAAGATAAATGCTCAGAGTGGTTTTGTGATTTAAATCACAATTTAAATCCCTCAGACTGGATTCAAATCCCTTTTTTACAGAAAGTCTCTGCCTTGCTGGCATCCTTCTAATCTTGACAAAATGACTAATTTCTCCCATTCCTCCCGGCAGTACAAGCTGTGCAAGGTGCGACGCATCCTGGTGGGCACCAAGGGCACCCCCCGCCTGGTGACGCATGACGCTCGCACCATACGCTACCCAGACCCACTGGTCAAGGTTAACGACACTGTCCAGGTCGACCTGCAGACGGGCAAGATCACCGACTTCATCAAGTTTGACACAGGTGACAGTTCCTCCGAGTGCGTCAAGAGCGTCGGAATCCTTCCCCAATGGGGGGAGACTGCCTCTGTCCCCCCTGCCCATTCCCAATTCTGCCTCACAGGGCTGTTGTTGCCCAGGCACCTTCTGACCCTTTCCCTCTCTTCTGACAGGCAACCTCTGCATGGTGACGGGGGGCGCCAACTTGGGGCGCATTGGGGTGATCACCAACCGCGAGAGGCACCCCGGCTCCTTTGACGTGGTCCACGTCAAGGACACCAACGGCAACAGCTTTGCCACGAGGCTCTCCAACATCTTTGTCATTGGCAAGGTGGGTTTATTTAATATTATTTTAAGTTTTCCGGGAATTTATTCAGACCTTTTCACACAAACACCCCTGAGATGCCGTTCCTAGGTGGTGACTATTTTCCATGATTTTGAACGTTTGGTGGTATTCTATGCCTTGTGGCTTGCTCCTATTTTTATTTTTATGACGGCTTTCCGCTGCTGCAGAAAACCTGCTAGACAAATACAAAAAGAGCTCAAATCACTTTGCTCCTATTTTTATTGATCTTAATTTTTTTATTTTTTTTTACTAAACTAAGGTCGTGGTAACATCAAAATCAACAACTGATACCAAATAAAGTAATAATCCATTCAAATCTGATAGGAGATAGTGAAATTAAACACCAGCAAATAATAATTAAACAGTTTGTGCTTATCAATAACAAGGAAGAATAGATATTTATGGCATCATCTGACATCCATGTCAACTGAGGGCTTCCTAGACAGGGACCCCAACAGTCATCTGATCCCATGTGATGCAGGAACAAAACTTTTTTCCGTCTAGAAGAACTCAGATTTAAGAAAATGGGGGGGGGGGGAAAATAGCCCCATGTATAAGACGCCCCTAATTTTTGACATTTTTTGGGGGGGAAACCTAGTCTTATACATGGAAAAATACAGTATTTTATATCATTAAAAACCCTATCTTAAATCTGGGCCTCTTGCCTGTTTCCCTCTCTGTGCAGAAGTTCCTTGCCCAGCCCCTCATGTCCTGGTTTTATATTATTGTAAACGCTATTAGTCGCGGATGGATTGAGGTTGCTGACTTTTTTGAATATTACTGGTGGATCTCGTAGATGGAAAGATAGCGTTGAAATTTTGGGAGGTTGCAGAGTTTACCATGGTTGGTTTTTTTAAAGTTACTGTTATGTGAGGAAATTTTGATGATGTATTTAGTGGTTTATATTTTGATTTTGTAATCAATCCAGGGGAACAAGCCGTGGATCTCTCTGCCTCGTGGGAAAGGCATCCGACTCACCATTGCCGAGGAGCGAGACAAGCGGCTGGCAGCCAAGCAGAGCAGTGGATGAAGATGCTCAAGGAGGACTAAGGAGAACAGATGGGGACACTCATTTTTATATTCTTGCATCTAGTCAACTCCCTGGAAGTTTCCCGGGTTTGTTTTCCATCAGGTAGCATATGCCTTGTAGGAACCAAATAAAGAAATAACAAAAAAGTCGTTTGGGGGGATTCATTACTTAATTTCCTGAGATTTGTAGCCTGTTGGATTGTCGAAAGCAATTCGCAAAGAGATAATATAGGGAAAGCGAGGAAAACCCACATGAAAGTTAAAAGGCCTCAAAATGAAATAAAATTAACCTCTGGGTTAGGCTTTTCCAAACAGGAATCTTTGGTGCAGGTGCCAAAAAGACAAGGATCTCCAGAGCTGGGGAGCTGCCTGCCCTATATATGAGGCAGGGAGTTCCAAAGGGCAGATGTATAAACAGAAGGAATGTACACAGGTTAATACATTGGCAGGGTTTTAAGAATACTTCTAATTTTATTATGAATGGATAATAAGTAATTCAAATGGTTAAAACATTATAGTGGACATGTAGTACATTGATATACAGTGGAACCAAGGAAGGATTTTTTTTTGTTATTGTTGGAAAATTAATAAAATGTTATGGTGGGGAAATGTCTCTCATGGATTATGGGCAGCACTGCAGCTAGCCTGGAAAAACAGGCCAGAAAAGGGATGACAAAAGCCTCTGGGGACAGGGCTTGGGAAGAAGCCGAGAGACCTCAGCAATAATAATAATAATAATAATTTATACCCCGCCCATCTGGCTGGGTTTCTCCAGCCACTCTGGGCGGCTTCCAACAGAATATTAAAATGCAATAGCATATTAAACATTAAAAGCTGGTGCCATAAATCCTTTTTTTTAAATCCCCTATAAGCCACAATGCATAAGGGACTTTCAAATACGGGTTGGAAAAATGAACCACTGGAAGGATTGTTTTTCCATATGCGGTGGTCCTTTGCAAAGGCCAAGGATGTTGAAATGGGGGAATTCCCCCCAAAATAAACCCCAAAGCCTTTTTGCAAGGGATAATTGGGACGGAGGTTCCACAGACTCAACTGGCAACAACCTGATAGGTGCAGAAATGGAAAGAGAGCACCTCCAAATCGGAATCATAGCATTGGAAGGGGTCCTGACGGTCATCTAGTCCAACCCCCGGCAAGACGGGTATCTTGGTTCAAGCATCCAGGATAGATGTCTTATAAAATAATTGATTATGCTGACATTGCAAGATCCAACTTGGGAACTCTATGGGCAATTGGGAGGACTCTAGTTGGGTTATCCGTCAGAATATTTTCACGCTAAGGAATTGTGTGCAGGGTTCGAGATACGAGCGGTGAAGAAAAAGGATGTTCGGGAGTTGAGTATCATACAGCAAGCATAAGGATACAAACACTAGGCAGAAAAAGGGAATGACCCTATAGAATGGGTAGGCAACCTAAAGCCCACGGGCTGGATGCGGACCAATTGCCTTCTCAATCTGGCCCGCAGACTGTCCAGGAATCGGCATGTTTTTGCATGAGTAGAATGTGTGATTTTATTTAAAATGCATCTCTGGGTTATTTGTGGGGCATAGGAATTCATTGATTTCCCACCAAAAAATATAGTCTGCCCCCCACAAGGTCTGAGGGACAGTGGACCAGCCCCCTGCTGGAAAAGTTTGCTGACCCCTGAATTCTAGTCCCACCCCCTGCAATGCAAGAATAATAGGTGATTGAAAAGCCTAATAAAACTAAAAAAATTGAAAAGCCTAATAAAAACTAATAATAAAGGATCACGGCTTTGTGTTCTCATCAGTTCTGAGAAACAAGGAACAGCCAGGAAGAGTATTTGTGAGTGGCATTAAAAGCTGCCTTGGAGTCTGGCCTGTGTCACTTGAAACTGTCCCCAGAGAAACGAGGAGCAGCCAGGCTTTTTCCCAGGGAGAAGGGCACTTCCCATCCATTTTGCTTGCCTGCCAGCTGGATGGGAAGTGTAAAAATGCCTCCCTCCTGGTTCTACCACCCGATGATTCTAGGCTGAGATTCCTGCCTGGCCGGGGTTGGGCTGGATGAGCCTCGGGGGTGCCTTCCAAGATTCAATAAGGCGAGAAAAGTCCTCCCTGCTCCTCTCCTGTGTGGCTCTCCCTCACCGCTACGCCCAGGACCCAGGATAATCCAGCGGGACTGCCGGAGAGGTACTGCCAACCGTTTTCTACAAATGATGTTTATTTAGTTTTCAAAAGTTTGCATGCTTTAATCACTATCATCCTTGAACAACAAGAACAACTATCAAGGATACATTTAATGTATCTATTGACTTCCTACCCCCTATGATGTTCTATGCACTCAAAATTATTCCACACACATCCCTTGCAAATTGGAGGAAATTCATTTGCAAATGCAACTTCTCTGGGCTTCTCCAGTCTCACGATGTGTTGCATTTTCAGCTGAATTTGGGGGAAACCGCTTCAAGCATCCGTCATGCTTTGGAGCTGTTTGCTCCTTGCAAACTGCTGAAAGTCCGTAAATTTAGAGAAGAACCCTGATTTGCAACTGGTGGGTGGGTGGAATGTATTTATTATTTATTGACTTTATATACTGCCCTATACCTGGAGGGCTCAGGACAGCTCGCAGAAGAAAACCAGAACACAAAACCCACAAAATACATACTAGTAATCACAATTTTTAACTAGCCCTTGTTCTTGGGGTTCAACAGCATCATGATAACGTTTTATGGAAGCTTTTAATGTTTGATGGATTATTGTATTTTAATATTTTGTTGGAAGCCGCCCAGAGTGGCTGAGGAAGCCCAGCCAGATGGGCAGGGTATAAATAAATTATCATCATCATCAAAAATGACAAACCTATAACCTCCCCCACCAAAAAGACCACCTTTTAAAAGGGCACAGGATACATCCTAAATAGTTATCTGTAACATATTTCTGCTTTTGCTATTCTGAATCTGTCTCACATTTTCCTGCCCTTACAACCATGCTAGAGATCTACGAGACTGAGAAATGTCAACCAAAGAGAATAAATTGATATGATGACCAAAATTAGGGACCCAGAGGAGTCAAGGGAGGAGTGGAAAGCATTTGAAAGAAGTAGAGCAGTCGGAGGAACTGGCAAGTAGGACTTGAACTTGGAGCAGTAGTGAAAAGAAATTAGGATATTCAACATGGCTGGGATATGCAGCAAGAGAAATTGGGAGACCAAGGAGGGAGTACAAAATAAAAAAATAAACATAGGATATGCAGCAAGAGAAGGAGAAATAGGGAGACCAATGAGGGACAGTACAGACCTATTAGATCCAAATCCTAACTTTTATGTATTAAAATAAAATTAAAATATAGTTTTGTCCTTTGGATCTCTCCTTTGGCATTTCTCATTTAGGCCCGTGTTGCAGACGCCTTTCTTCCGCTTCCTACAAGGGAACCTCAATGTCTGTGAGTTCCGCAGGGAGCCATTCCCAGCGCTTCTCATGATTGGGATTCATATTCATAGGTGCTGAGAACGCCAAGGTTTCAGGTTCAAGACCATCTGGATGACCCTCAGGGTCCCTTCTCTCATTCTCTCCCTCTGCTTTCTCTCTGCAGATGAGGATTTGCTTCTTCACCAGGAAGATGGCAGCAAGCGGCTTGCTGGCGCCAGGTAATGGTTTGCACAGCATCCAACTTGCGCCCAGACTCTGGACTGTGTACATTTCCCCATCTGGCTGTGTACATTTCCAACCTGGACACAGTCCAGTTTTCCACTCTTGTGGGTTGCCTAGATGAGCCAGAGCGGAAAGGGAGATGTAATTTGCGGTCAGGAGAGGATCCTTCGGAGATCCAGTCCCCTGACTCCTGATTTCTGGCTCCCATGTCCTGCATCGCCAGCTATGATTCTCTGTCCCTGTTTCTTTGCAGTGCTGCTCTGGCTGTTCTCCCCGTGGGCCAAAGGTGCTGTGGGGTCCCCTTTCCTGCTACCCGCTCCCGAGAACACATCCAATCAAGGGCTGCCTGCTTGGCGGGGAACGAATTCGTCGGGGGACATTCTGCAGCAGCACACAGGATTCCCAGATCCATGGGTCACCCCCCTGGAAGACCTTAGTAAGTTTGGCCACCTAGGGGTGGATCAAGTTCTCTGCTCTCCCCCTACTCCCCCTAGGCAGCCCCCGTCCTCTTTAAGGGGACGGGAAGAATGTTGCAGGAAAGATTAAATATCTTAATTCCAGGGAAGGCAGGCTGGGCCCCACACATGCAGTCCCATATGAACATGCACCAAAAACGAGGCAGGACAGAGAAATCCCCCGCCCACACAAGGTGACCCCAGTGTCGGTGAGTCCCACAAGCAAGCTGCAGAAAGAATGCTGCCAGTCCAGGGAGCCATGGACTCCAAAAGATCAAAAACAGCAGACTTTCCTCTGTAGGCTTAACAGGGCAAAATGTTCCCTTCCGAGACAGGATTGCGTTCTTTGGGGCAAAAGGTTCCCGCCTTGCTGGGGGTTGGACTGGATGATCCTCAGGGTCCCTTCCAGCTTTAGGGTTCTTTCCCCCGTTTCCAGAGCCTCCTGCCCAGCCAGTCATCCGCAGAGAGCCTTCTCCGCAAAAGCCAGGCATCCGCTTATCGTGCCAGGTGCCTAGCGGCGCGGTGGATGCCATCGAATGGAAAAGGGACGGGAAACCGCTCTCCAGGGGCCAAAGGGGTGTTGTTCTTCTCCTCCCCGGGATGGAGACATCCCACTGCGGCTTGTACTCATGCAACGCCAGCAACCGCCAGGGCTGGAAGGAGTCGCCCCAGCTGGATGTGACGCCGGGTGAGTAGACAACTGAGTGGGGTACAAAGCAAAGCAGAAGCAGAGAATTCGGGCTCTCTCCCCTCCCGCGTTACCACTTGCCATGTTTCGCACGGGGTCCCTGATCCTCCAGGTCCTGGATGCTTGAGCCTGAAATTCTTGCTTTGCTAGATGACGCTGGGATCCCTTCCCCATCTATGATTCCCACCAATATTTCTCCGATGAAAAGAGCGACTTCCTATTCCACACACACATACACCGATCTATTTCTCCAGCGATAAGAGGCATGTAACAGGGCCAATGATTCTGCGGCTCCAGAAGCAGACCTGGTTGGAAGAGAGGGAAAGCGAAAGCAACCTCTGAATCCATCTTTCTAGCTTCATTGTAGAATGGTAGAGTTGGAAGGGACCCCGAGTGTCATCTAGTCCAACCCTGGGCAATGTAACCATGGATTTGGGGGGGGGGCAAACCTCAGATCTCACCTCAGGCATTCAGGACACTCACCCAGCCTCTGCAGGAGAGACCCATGGGTGCCAACGTCCTGGATGCCAGAGCACCCATAACATTCCCATGAAGGGGCTGGGCACCCATAAATTTTGGAGCCAGGGCCATGCATGGCACCAAGTTGACATGAGGAACATTGGTGTTTCCTCCCTGAGGTGCTTGATATCTCCTCTCCCCAATGGGCTCCATCCTGCAGGAATCTCCATGATGCTGGGGGCCTCCTTCCAGCTCTCTGCCTCAGCCCTGATGAGTGCTGCTTTCTCCGGATGGGGGATCCTCTTGCCGTTGTGTCAGCCCCATAAACTCCAGATCCGTGAGTATCTTTCTTCTGGAGGTCCCCCTGGGGGGGGGGGTGAACTTGGGGCTTCCGCCAACAGCCTTGCTGCAGGTTGGACTGGATGATCCTAGGGGTCCCATCCAAGCCTCTGACTCCCGTCTCACTCCTCAGGAGGGAAGGCCTGGAAGTGGCTCAGCATCTACGTCAATGGACTGACGGGCTCGGCTTCGGCACTTGCCTTTGTGGCCCTGATCCTTTGGAGCTACGATCAGGGTGAGATGGGAAGGGGCTTTCGGAGAAGAGAAAGCAGCTAATTTGCTGCTTTAAAAAAGTCTGTTTCATTTGGAAGGATATAGTAGACTTGGGTTGGACTGGATGACCCACAGGGGTACCATCCAACTCGACCATTCCACAATTGCCCTTCCTCCCCAGGACTCTCGGCTGCCCTCATCCTGCCTCTGTTCCTCCTCCTCTACACCGTAATGGTCACCCTGCTTGTCGTGGGCACCGTTGTCTTCAACCTGAACACGATCCACCAGATCACCGACCCAGCAGGTCGGTCAGCAGAGCCTCAGAGGTTTTGAAGCATCTGTCCTGGATGCTTGCCAGGGGTTCCAGCTGAGGAGCCGTGATGGGTTCTCCATTCCCTTCTCTTTCTCTTCTGCAGCTCAGCGGCTAGTGGACTTCAGCACCCCAACGGGGGTGATCTTGGTCACTGTGACGTGCAGTCTCCTCATCAGGCAGGTCGTGAAGCTGGAAGGTGAGACTGGCAGGTGGCTTAAATCTATGTCATTTGATGTCTTAAATTTGGGGTAATTTGGCATGGATTTGTTCGCAACATAGAAAACTGATAAATACCATATGGCAAACGAAATTATTACTATTATTCGTTATTAAATTTGTATACTGCCCTATATCTCAAACTATAATCACAATGATTACAATAATCAATAAAAATAACAACTGATCACCATGCGCAAAATACCATGAAACCTACAAAAGCACGTAGGCTCAAATGGAGAAGAAAGAACACCCAACCTAAAATTATTATTATTTTTAATATCCCTGCACTCCTCTTCTCTCTTCCCAGCTGATTCTGCTGCCCCTGGGGGAAAAGTTTAGAAAATATCTTAAAACTTTGGCCTGGCTGTTGTTTTCTTCACAGAGCAAGGATGCGCTGCACCAGTGGACCTGACGCCTGTCGTCGTAGGAACTGCCGGGATGTGCTTCCTCCCCTTTACAGCGATTGTTGCAGTCCGTAAGTAACGCCACCATTGCTTGCTGCAGAGGACTCCAATGTGGCGGGTTCAATCCCCAGCCTTGCTGCAGGTTGGACCAGATGACCCTTGGGGGTCCCTTCCAACTCTACCATTGTATAATTCTGTGTTGAGATTCCTGCACTGAAGGGCAGTTGGACTAGACAAGCCTCAGTTTTGCCCAGTTCCTTGCCTAACTTCAGTTCAGGTCAATCAATCAACGTAATATGGGCCTCTAGTCACAGGAGGAATTGTATAATAATAGAATGAGAGTTGGGAGGGACCCCCGAGGGTCATCCAACCTGCCTCTTGGTTGTGTCTGCAGACTGCGCAGATATGAAGAAGAGGACGGCCGAGGACCGAACCTCCAGAAGGGAAAATTGGAAGAAGGTATGATTGGCCTGCTGGCCAGGTTGCAAAAAAAGAAATCTATTTATTTATTTATTTTGGCTGGGTGACCTGTGGTTAAGAGCGGTAGACTTGTAATCTAGTGAACCAGGTTCGCTTCCCCGCTCCTCCCCATGCAGCTGCTGGGTGACCTTTGGCTAGTCACACTTCTCTGAAGTCTCTCAGCCCCACTCACCTCACAGAGTATTCGTTGTGGGGAGGAAGGGAGATTGTTAGCTGCTTTGAGACTCCTTAGGGTAGTGATAAAGCGGGATATCAAATCCAAACTCTTCTTATAATCCAAGGAAGGAGATTCCGCCTAGAACGTCTCTCAGTTTGAGTCCAAAGGGTCCCTTCATCACTATGTCCCTTTCATTTTCCTTGCAGGCCATTCAGAACGGGACCGTCCAGTTCCTCTGAGCCGGCTTCTGTTCTCCCCGCTGCATCTTGCCAGATCTTTCCTGCCTGCGTCCCCCGTGCCCTCTAAAGGAATTCTTTGCAAACCAGAGTGCCAATAAAAATATTCTACGATTCACCTCTCTCCTTTTTTTACCTTTTTTAAACTGGCTGCTTTTATCCAGCTGGGCGGGAGAAGCATCCCATTGGCACCTTAGAACGGGCAACACGCCCCAAAGGTACACATTGATTCTGCTTTTCTATTGAGAATATTTTGACAGAAGGAAATGAGAGGAGCATGAAAAGGGAATAAACGAAAATAAGTCTGTGATATGATTATTATTTACTGAATTTATAAACCGCCCTATACTCAGAGGTCTCATATATGCAAACAACTACGATTCCATACTCAATCTCCTCCAACACTTCTCCAGTGAAAATAGGGACATCCTGTCACACCTCTGATATTTCCCTGATGAAAATTGGGACATCCTAGTCCATCTCCTCCAACCATTCTCCCATGAAAATAGGGATGTCATAAAGAAAAATGGATCAAATCAGAAACTGGGATGGCTTCCGTAAATCTGGGACTGTCTCTGGGAAATACAAGGGTCGTTCATTAAAGATTTCCCCTGTCCCACTTCTGGTTATCAGGAGGGTGAAATTGCACACGTATAATGATACATCTCTCCATAGGTGACATGGTAATTTGTAGCTCTGAACGCCTAACAGTTTCTCTACGCCTGATAATGGAACCAGTTGAATGCAGAGCAGTCATCAGGTTCCTGTACTTGAAAGGGTGCACACCACGGGAGACGTTTGATGAGATGAAAGTGACTTATGGGAATGGTGCCCCATCGTATGACGTAGTCAAGCACTGGTTGGACTTCAGTGGAACGGCTCCCATTCCTGGGCGATCACAGTCCGCCATTGATGAAGACACCATTCGCCGCATAACCATTCACCAACTAGCTGCAGATGTCAAGGCCAGTGTGGGCTCTGTAGAAAAAAATAATCCATGACCATTTGAAAGGTGTCTGCAGAGGGTTCCCCGGCTGCTGATGCCTTTCCAGAAACAGGAACGAGTCACATGCTCATGAGATTTGATGAGTTCTTTGCCTGACTAATTACTCAGGATGAAACATGGATCCTTCATTATGACCCAGAGACTAAATCCCAGTCCAAACAATGGAAGCACTCTGCTTCACCACATCCCAAGTAGGCACATGTCCAACCGTCAGTGGGCAAGGTCATGCTCACAGTCTTTTGGGACCAGTGCAGAGTAGTGATGATGGATTTTCTGGTAAAGGGTACCACAATTACCAAAGTATACTACGATTCACTGCTGCAGAAATTGCAGAACGCCATCAAGATAATAATAAATAAATAAATTATACCCCACCTATCTGGCTAGGTTTCCCCAGCCACTCTGGGCGGCTTCCAACAGAATATTAAAAAGCAATAGTCTATTAAACATTAAAAGCTTCCCTAAACAGGGCTGCCTTCAGATGTCTTCTAAAAGTCTGGTACTGTAGTTGTTTTTCTCTTTGACATCTCGTGGGAGGGGGTTTCACAGATTATTATTAATTATTATTATTATATTACATTTTATATGCCTGTTGTCTTTGTCCATGGTCAGTATAGTTAAAGCTATGGTTTTCCCAGTAGTAATGTATGGAAGTGAGAACTGGACCATAAAGAAGACTGATCGCCGAAGAATGGATGGTTTTGAATTATGGTGCTGGAGGAGACTTGAGAGTCCCATGGACTGCTAAAAGATCAAACTTATCCATCCTTAAAGAAATCAGCCCTGAGTGCTCATTGGAAGGACAGATCCTGAAGTTGAGGCTCCAGTACTTTGGCCACCTCATGAGAAGAGAAGACTCCCTGGAAAAGACCCTGATGTTGGGAAAGATGGATGGCATAAGGAGAAGGGGAAGACAGGGGATGAGATCACAGAATCATAAGAGTTGGAAGAGACCACAAGGGCCATCCAGTCCAATCCCCTGCCAAGCAGGAAACACCATCAAAGCATTCCTGACAGATGGCTGGTTGGACACTGTTCTCGAAGTGACTAGCATGAGTTTGGCCAAACTGCGGGAGGCAGTGAAAGATAGGTGTGCCTGGCGTGTTCTGGTCCATGGGGTCACGAAGAGTTGGACATGACTGAACGACAACAAAATATTACATTTAATCCATCATATTCTTATAATATGATATATATGCACAAACACTCTCCTCATCCTAGTCTCTCTTAGAATGTTACAGGTAGGTAGCCGTGTTTGTCTGCCGTAGTAAAAACAAAATAAATAAAAAATTCCTTTGTTCAGGGGTCCCTTTACCTTTAAGGTGCTACTGGAAGGAATTCTTAAATTTTTATTTTGTTTTCTCTTAGAATGACTGGGCAGCATATCCTTATTGTTTCTCTTTCCGCCTACAGTGCCTCTCCTATTTTTTTATTATTATTCATTCCTGTAATAATAATTTACCAAATGTATATACAACCCTATACCCGCAGGGAAGTTAACAAGACTAAATGACAATGTGAAAGCACAGCATACATGATCAAAATAGAAACAGACGAATAACCTGCCCCCCCCAAAATAAATCGCATATACAATTTAAAAAAAAATAAATGTAGGAAGGAGCAGGTTTCCTTAAATTAACGGTTAATGCTGCCTATTCTGTTTTAATGGTTACATTAACTGTTTTCTGGTGCGCATTGCGTCATCATTCTGGGCCACGATTTAACCCCTTCCTGCTCTGCTATTTCTAATCCATACAAGGCCAGAGCGATACCGTATTGACTGGAATGCAACGCGGCCCTATCACGTCGGCAAAAATTACGTTGCGCCTGCGCATCCGATGCAACGCCGACATTGTAAAATACTGCGGTGATAGCAAAGACTTTCGGAGTTCAAAGGCTTTGAAAATTGAGTTGCGCATTCCCTTCGTGTATATACGGCATATCTAAGGTGACGTCTTCCAGGAGATTCACCACCGCCGTTTCTGCGCATGCTCTAAAGCCCGGGAAGCCCGACCGTCGTTTCTGCGCATACTCCCTATCACGGGCCTCCCCCATCAAGAACAAGGGGCGTTACGCACACCAACCAGCCAATCCCGCGACGGCGTCCTCGGCGTCGGCCATATCGCTGCCCCGCCCCCACCAGGCCAGGGAAAGGCGATTCGCGGGCGGGCTGTTCGGAGGCGGGACCTTTGTGACGAGCGCCCAATGGGCGTCTCGCACTGGGCGACGGCCTCTCACGGCGACCGAGCGACCCAGAACAGCGCCATGGCGGAGAGCGACTGGGACACGGTGACGGTGCTGCGCAAGAAGGGGCCCAGCGCGGCCCAAGCCAAGTCCAAGCAGGTGAGCGGGCTGGCGGACAAAGGCCTCTCGTGCCACAACCGCCGCCGGCCCTCTCACGGGGCGTTCTGAAGGGGGCCTGCCGGGACGCGCCCCTCATAGCCCCTTTGCCGCCGAGGCCACGCCCACCGGCGGCCCCCATTGGCTTGGGCCGTTCCCCGCAAAAATGGCGGCACTCTAGGACCCGCCCACAAGCCTTCCCCCCCCATTCTCCTCAGAAAGTCCCAAGTTTTTCCTCAGTTAATTAAAAAGAAATAAGTTCCATTGAATTTAAATTTAATTTCAAAATGAACAAGCTCAATTCAATTTAAATTTAATCAAAAATAAATAAGTTGCATTCATTTTTAATTTGTATTAAAAGTAAGTTTGGTTCATTTTTAATTTGATTAAAAATAAATAAGTTGCATTCAATTTAAATTGGATTTAAAATAAGTTCAATTAAATTTAAATTGGATTAAAAATAAATAAATTTCCTCCCTCAGAATGTCAATATTTTCACAACTTCTCCTCAAAAGGTCTTTTTTTTTACTATTACATGTCAAAATGTTGGGATTTTTAGGCTTTTCCCCAAATTCCCCCCCCCCCGCTAATTCACCGCCTCAAAAGTAGTTGTTACTGCAATTTCCTCCCCTCAAAAGTAAGCATTTTTTCTGCAATTTCCTCCCCTCAAATTTCATTATTATTATTGTTATTGTTATTATTTGTAATTCCCCCCTCAAAAATAATTATTTTTTCATTATTTTCTGCAATTTCCTCTGCTCAAAAGATATTTTATTATTATTGAAATTTCCACCCTCTCAATAGTCATTTTTTTCATTTCTTTTGCAATTACCCCTCAAAAGGTCGTTTTTTTTTAAATTCCATGACAAATTATTGGGCTTTTTAGCCTTTCCCCAAAATGTTTCTTTTTATTCACCCCCCGAAAAAGCCATTAGTTTTTTTCCCCTGCAGTTCTCTCCCCCCAAAAGTCATTAGTTTTCCATTTTTTCTACAGGTTCCTCCCCCCCAAAGTCACTATTTTTTTCTTAAATTTCTTCCCCCAAAAGTCCTTGTTTTCTTTTTAAAATAAATGTTATTTTTCATTTTACAACAATGCGTGCAAATTAAGAGACACCAAAGTAAGACTAAATCGACTTTCCGCCCCACCACCCCATCCGTGCTTCCTTTGCTTTTATCTCTACTTATGCATATCCATCGAATTCCTTAATTATTTGTTTCCTCCAAAATTTTTGACACATATTAAGATGGCTAGAGTATTTGCAATAACAATAAGAACAACCAGAAGGAGAATAACAACAACAACAACAACAATACAGTACTGCTCCTTTTATGTTTACGCTAACATTTCGAGTTGTTTCCAAACAGTTTTTAAATAATCAGTAAATGTTCCCCAATCTTTATTAAAGTTTCTTCTTCTTCCTGATTTCTTCTGCTTCCTTTCAGTTTGGCATATTCCAAACATATTCCATCAGTTTTATCTGCTTTTCTTTTTTTCCTGCACAGACCCAAAGTTTTCTATTTCTCCCATGAAATGTCATTTTGCTCCTCATTCAATTCCCCTGCAAAATTCCAATTCCCCGGGGTTGGGGGGGGGGTTTAATTCCAAAAGGATCTTCCTTTGTTCTAATGGGGCCTTCAGCAACAGGGGAAGTGTATCTCAATTTCTGGGATCTTAAGGCCATTACCTTGAATATATGACCTTGGTTCGAATGTGATTATATTAGACAGGACCCTGGTTGGATTGTGATTATGGTGATTATATGAGACAGGCCCTGGTTTTATTGTGATTATCCTAGACAGGACCCTGGTTGGATTGTGATTATGATGGTTATATTAGACAGAACCCTGGTTGGGTTGTGATTGTGGTGATTATATTAGACAGGGCCCCAGTTGGATTGTGATTGTGGTGATTATATTAGGGCCCTGGTTGGATTGTGATGATGATGATGATGAAGAAGAAGAAGTAGTTAATGCTCAGCTTTACCTACCTCACAGGGTTGTTGTTTTGTTGGGTTCGAATGAGCAGCCAGAGCAGCACAACAGCTACTTTACTTTGAGCTCTCTAGCGGGGGAAAAGGAGGGGTTTGTTTTAGCGCTGATTTAATAAATCAAATAACAAATCTGAATAAATAAATCTCTATATCTCTATATAAAATCCCAAGAATAAGAATTAACTTTTGCAAACCAATAAATCTTTAGTAAACATCATTGAATACAAAATTCATTAATTAAAAAGAATTAATAATCATTCTTTTTAAGGTAAAGGGACCTCTGACCATTAGGTCCAGTTGCGAACGACTCTAGGGTTGCAGCGCTCATCTCGCTTTACTGGCCGAGGGAGCCGGCGTACAACTTCCAGGTCATGTGGCCAGCATGACTACGCCGCTTCTGGCGAACCAGAGCAGTGCACAGAAACGCTGTTTACCTTCCCGCCGGAGCAGTACCTATTGATCTACTTGCGCTTTGACATGCTTTCGAACTGCTAGGTTGGCAGGAGCAGGGACCCAGCAACGGGAGCTCACCCTGTTGCGGCGATTCGAACTGCCAACCTTCCAATTGGCAAGCCCTAGGCTCTGTGGTTTAACAGCGCCTACTATCATTCTTTTTAGGGCTCCCCTAATGTTCCCTTTTTTGTTCCCCAGGCTGTCCTTGCAGCTCAGAGAAGAGGCGACGACGTGGAGACCTCTAAGAAATGTAAGCTCCCCCTGCTGCCTGAGTTTTCCTCCAGCGAAATTTACTCATTATTATTATATTTATTTATTTATTGAATTGATTTACTGCCCTATACCCGCAGGGTTTTTTTTACCGGGGGAGAGAGACATAGGTGGCGTGTTGGCTTCCTGCCCAGGCAGGAAGTGATGTTGCTGTGTTGATGGCCTCTGTGTGTCCCTCCTTGCAGGGGCGGCAGGCCAGAACAAGCAGCACTCCATCACGAAGAACACGGCGAAGCTGGACCGCGAGACGGAGGAACTGCATCACGACCGGGTGCCCCTTGAGGTGGGCAAAGTGATCCAGCAGGGGCGGCAGGGCAAGGGGCTCACCCAGAAGGACTTGGCTACGGTAATTATTAGAAAACGAGAAGCTCTTCTTCTTCTTCTTCTTCCTCCTCCTCCTCTTCCTCTTCTTCTTGTTTTGAAAAAGGAATGTGCTTTTCGCCCTGTTCAGCCACGGTAATTCTGGCCCAAAAACTCGTGTTTGTAAAATTATTGTAAAATAAGAATAATGATACTTCAAAAATGGGTTGGAAACAAAGAAGATGATATAATGATGTGGATCCGTGTGTGGGAAAATGGTAGAAATAATGACGCAACAAGTATAATCGGAGGTCAACTGTTGATTCTGTATTACCAGTGTTTTTTCTCTTTTTTGTTGTTGTTTTCTTTTTTTTTCTTTTTTCCTTTTCCTTTCCTTTTCTTTTCTTTTCATATTTTTTTTTGAGGCATCTCTCATTTTCATGTAATACCCACTAAGAAAAAAGAGAGAGAAAGAGGTAAGTTGAGAAAAGCGAAATATGAAATCTGGATGAATAAAAAATGAAGTTAGGATTTAAGAATTGGTAAGCGGGTCAACTATAATGAAGAAAAAGGATTGTGATTGCTATTTTTTGTACTTTTCTTTGTGTTATTGTTACTGTTATTGTTTGTGATTGTGGAAATCTAAATAAAGTATGTTTAATTTTTTTAAAAAAAACAAACAAACTCGTGTTTGCCCCCAGAGCCACCTGCCTCACCTGGGATGCCCCTCTCTCTTTCAGAAAATCAATGAGAAGCCGCAGGTCATTGCCGACTACGAATCGGGGAAGGCCATCCCCAACAACCAGGTGCTGGGCAAGATTGAGAGAGCCATCGGTAAGCGGGGTCGGGTTCTGGGTTTGGGGGGCCGGGGCGTTCCGGGGTACACAGCTGACCCCCCACTCTTGTTTCCCACCAGGCCTCAAGCTCCGAGGGCGGGACATCGGAAAACCTCTCGAAAAGGGCCCCAAGGCGCAGTGAGGACAAAGCCTCGAAATCCTGGGGGCCCCGAGTGATCTCGGCCGGGCGTCCTGGGGCACCCAGGGTCTCCCCACCCACCCACCCACCCCCTTCTCTCCCTTCTTCTGCTTCCCAGAGATCGACTATTAACGAGTGGGAAAAGCCACGTCCCAACTGGCAGCCCGTTTCCTCTTTCCGCAAATCAAATAAAGCAAATAAAATTGTTTGCGCATCTTGAACCTGCGGCCCGTTTTGTCTGCTTGCCTGCTACAACTCCCAGAATCCCTTGCGGGGGCGCCACACTGAAAGGGCCTATCGCAGTGCTCCTTGGGAGGGGAATAGGGGTCTCCTGCTCACCACACCCTTAGACTACGGCTCCCAGAATCCTTTGCGGGGATGCTGTGTCGAAAGGCACCTTAGACACTTCAAACTACATTTCCCAGAATCCTTTGGGGGATGCCAACTTGATAGGAGTTCAAAGGAGGGGGAAAAGGAGAGAGAAGGAGAAAAACGAGGAGAAAAACAGAGACAGGTGCAAGGTGCGTCACCGAGATACAATGCCAAGCACAGGCCAGGCGCCCAGTGGAACTTCCGCCCGCTGGCACTTACTGCGTGCCAAGTCCAGCCAGCTTTCCGAAGAGGAGCAGATGGAGAGAGAACATGCCGGGGCAATGCAGGAGAAAAGCTATATCGCAGCCTCAGTTTGGGGAGGGGTGTATTTAGAATTTAAATTTTTCACATCCATGTCTATGATTATACATATGTGTGTACAAACATATTAATAATAAAAAAATGTTTTATTACTATTTTTCCAGGTGTCAAGCCGATTAAAAAAAAGAGCACCTAAAAAACTTGGAGGGGTGGTTAAATAATCATTTAAAACAATAAAATGTGGATACAAGCTGTATACAAAAATACAAACACAATTTACTAAAACTATTCAATTAATACTAATATTGAGCTATTAAAACGGCAACAGTAATGACAACGGAAGAAGAAGCCCCCTGAACAGCAAATCGTCCTCATCTGGATTCACTGCTTCCCTGGCTGGACTTCTGCCTGCTGCCCTTGAGTGGCTTCACAGCCTGGATTGATGTAGGTTCATTGCTTGGGCTCCTGCTTGCCTTGGGCAGCAGCTCCCCAATTCAAGTGGCGCCTCTATGGATTTGGGTCTTTGCAGGTTGGACTCCCGCCTCTTTGTGCTGCACCAGTTGTACACATGCCTTCCGCTAACCCACATCTGCTCCTTACCTAAGTCCCACCTCCGCTCCCTCCAACAGGGTTTCACCCATTGGACATCCAACCCTCCCAGTTGGACTTCTGCCTGCTGCCCCTGGGCGCCTTCCCAGCCTGGAGGAATGCAGGTTCATTGCTTGGGTTTGGGCAGCAGCTCCCCAGGTCAAGCGCTTCCTCCACTTATCTGGGACCGGTTGGATTCCTGACTTTGTACTGCACCAGTTGCACATCAACCTTCCGATTATTATTATTATTATTTATTTAAACCCCGGCCATATAGCTGAGCTTCCCCAGCCACTCTAACCCACACCTGCTCTTTGCCCAGCTTCATCGCCCGCCTCACCTACGTACCTGTTGAACTACGTCCCCACCTCCCATTGGACATCCGCCTGCTTCCCGCCCCAGCCATTTCCCAGCTGCGGCCCCTTTAATGCGCTCTTTCTCCCAGCGGCCACGCGGTGGCGCTGCGGAGCTGGAAAGCTTCCGCCACTGCGGCGACGCCGGAGCGAACAGGTGAGGCGATGTCGGGCGCTTTGGGCTCCTTCAATTATAGCTGACCGCGCGGGGGGGGGGGAGGAATTGGCATAGATCATCGCCCTTTCTTCCTTGTCCGGTGGGGGGGAGCCCCTCGGGAGCGACACCGACCGCCGTTGAAACGATTACCGGGGGGGGGGGTCTCCGCCCTCCTTCTCGAGGTTGTTTCTGCCGCGGTGACGTTGGGCCCGCAGTTACCCCATCCCACCCCCGCCATCCGCACCCGATGGTTCGGCTCGGCCGCAGACGGGTGGGAGGCAGATGAAACCATTTGCGGAGGGAGGTGGAGCGGGATGGTCCAATTGTGGACGGCGGAGGGGGAGCAGCTTGATCCAATTGTAGGGGAGCAGCCTGGTCCAATTGTAGGAGAGCAGCCTGGTCCAGTTGTGGGGGACAGAGGGGGAGCAGCCTGATCCAATCGTAAGGGAGGAGCCTGGTCCAATTTAGTGGGTGGGGGCTGCCTGGTCCAATTTAGTGGGGGGAGCTGCCTGTTCCAATTTAGGGGGGGGGCTACCTGGTGCAATTGAGGGGGGCTGCCTGTTCCAATTTAGGGGGGGGGCTACCTGGTGCAATTGAGGGGGGCTGCCTGGTCCAATTTAGGGGGGGAGCTGCCTGGTCCAATTTAGGGGGGGTGCCTGGTCCAATTTAGTGGGGGGGCTGTCTGGTCCAATTTAGTGGGGGGGCTGCCTGGTCCACTTTAGTGTGGGTAGCTCCCAGGTCCAATTGAGTTGGGGGCTGCCTGGTCCAATTTAGTGGGGGGGGCTGCCTGGTCCAATTTAGGGGGGAGCTGCCTGGTCCAATTTAGGGGGGGTGCCTGGTCCAATTTAGTGGGGGGGGCTGTCTGGTCCAATTGTGGGGGACAGAAGGGAAGCAACCTGGTCCAATTGTAGGAAAGCAGTCTGGTCCAGTTTAGTGGGGGGAGCTGCCTGGTCCAGTTTACTGGGGGGGAACTGCCTGGTCCACTTTAGTGGGGGGCTGCCTGGTCCAATTTAGTGGGTGGGGGCTGCCTGGTCCAATTTAGTGGGGGGGGCCTGCCTGGTCCAATTTAGTGGGGGAGCTGCCTGGTTCAATTTAGTGGGGGGAGTTGCCTGGTCCAATTTAGGGGGGGGTTGCCTGGTCCAATTTAGTGCGGGGGGTGCCTGGTCCAATTTAGGGGGGGGAGCTGTGCCTGGTCCAATTTAGTGGGGGGGCTACCTGGTCCAATTGAGGGGGACAGAAGGGAAGCAGCCTGGTCCAACTGTAGGAAAGCAGCCTGTTCCAATTTAGTGTGGGGAGCTGCCTGGTCCAATTTAGGGGGGGGGACATGTCTGGTGCAATTTAGTGGGGGAACTGCCTGGTCCAATTTAGGGGGGGGCTGCCTGGTCCAATTTAGGGGGGGGCTGCCTGGTCCAATTGTGGGGGACAGAAGGGGAGCAGCCTGCTCCTCCTTCACCCACAGCCTCACCCAAGTGGTTGGTCATGTGACTCTTAGGCCCTGCCCGGCTTTATACCCAAGCTAGCCAAGGGTACCCCTGGGCATGTCCAGAGTGTGTTTGCCTCCCCCCCCCACAGCTGAGCGCAGCTGACCCTTGTCACCCCCACCTTCCATTCTCATGTTCTGAAATCTAGGATCCTCGCCTGACACCCTGAGGAGCAGCATGGAGCGCCGTCCCAAGGCCCAGCGATGCCTGCCAGGCCAGGTAGGATGCCCCGCTCTGGGTAGCTGCGAACAGCTTGAAATTAAGAAGCAAGGAGTTGCCAACCTTTACCTGCTACCTATCAAAAGGCAGGGAGTTCCCCAGATTGCCAGAGATCACGAAGCCAGGAGTTCCCCAGATTCCCAGATAACCAGAAACAGGGATGCCCTATTTGGCACCGAGAGGCTTCTCAAGACTGCTAGACATCTAGAGGCAGGGAGTTTCCCAGATTTTGTTTGCTACATAACAAAAGGAAAGGAGTTGCCAGGATTTTGTCTCCAACATATCAAAAGGCAGGAAGTTCCCAAGGTTGTGTCTCCTACATATCCCCTCAGAGAGCAACAATTCCCAGAGCTCCCTCTGAGATAGGAATAGCAGTCCCCCAACATAAGGGTCTTGGCTGCTAGGATCCTGGGAACTGTAGTTTCATGCGCTGAGCATCTTTGTACATGGGATTCAGTATAAATAGGGATTTATAATAGAGATTCAGCAGTTTCTAGAGTAGTTTAACCATGTGGGGAATTCTGGAAACGGCAGCTCTCCACACGCCAGCGAACTACAATTCCTAGAGGGAAACCACATTTCTGAAAATGTGTTTTTTTGTTTTTTTTCTTGTTTTTATGGAATGGCATTCAATTTCGTTGCACTTTCAACTTGTACAACGTTGTACTTGTACTTGTACAATGACAATAAAGAAATCTTAGCTTATCTATTTCCCTCTGATATCAACTATGCTCCTTCACTGCCTTAAAACTCTCACAGTTCATTTTCCTCCACGGGAAAATAACCCTGGAAGTCTCTAAAAGGCAGGAATCTATATGCCATAAACGGCGGAACCCCCTGCCACTTGACCTCTCACGGCCGTTTCTCCTTTCATTCCTGAAGGATTCGCACTGAGGACGGCACAGAGAGGGGCCTGCCTTTTTGAAAATGACCCGCACCGACCCGCCGGATCTCCTGTCGTCGACGGTCTACCGCGACGTCCAAACGGCCTCGCCCTTCCCCGTACCGCACCAGCCTGCCATGTCGGCGACACCGCAGCCCTTCCACAAACGCCACTGCCGCAGCTTCGACTTCCTGGAGTCGCTGGACGATGAGCCACCGCCTGCCGCCTGCAAGCCGCCACAACCTCGTCGGGGAAGAGATGCCCCCAAAGACCCAGACCCGGCGCGCCGGGCGCGCTCCAAAAGCGCCCCCCGTGCCCCGCCAGCCTTCGCCCCGGCTGCCTCGCCTCCGGCCCGGCGCGGACGCAGCCTGGCCAACGAGCTGCACCCGGTGAAGCTGCAGCCGCAGCGCAGCCGCATCTCCCCTTTTTCGGGCACTCATTACGGCGGCAACGCCCCGCCGGCGGAGGCGAGGGCCCCACGCCGGCGCCTGGACATCAAGCCCGACGAAGCAGCACTGCGGCACGCTGCCCGCGCCCCGGGAAGGAGCGACTTCCCTCCCGCTCGTGGCTTGACCGTGCCTGGCATCTGGCCGGCGCCCATGTCCCGCACGCCGACGCCCAGCGACACCTACAGCGGGGAGCAACGGGCGCCGGGAGAACTGTACAACGCGGGCGAGAGCGGGTGCCTCCCATACCCGCAACCGACACCCCTCAAGATATTCTATGCCGACGCCTACGACGGAGGATACGCACCACCTTACAGCGGCCCGTTTTATGCCGACGAGCCACCCCCCCAAACCGGCTTCCGCCCGATCCCGGCAAGGACCCTTTTTGTTGACGCCCACAGCGGGACGTACCCCGTCCAGGAGGCGCCCGGGCGGACATACTATGGTGCCGAGCCCCCGTTTTACGGCGAAGACCCCCACGCCTTCTACGCCCAGGTCCGGGAGCCCATTTCGCGGACATACCCTCATCCGCACAGCGCCCCTTATGACGGCTGGTACCCGCCCGCCCGGACAGCGCCGCCCTACCAGACTTGGCAGGTTTGCCGCTACCCGCCGGCGGCCCCCCGCACCCCCCTATCCTCCTGGCACGCAGGCACGCCGCGCTTGGGAGCTGACACGCGCAGCTACTCCAAGTCGTGGGACAACATTTTGACGCCGCGCGGGTGCCCGGACCAGCCGCTTTGGCGCGGGCGCAGCTACGAGAACCTTCTGGCGCGCCGCGAGGCACCGCGGGCCCTATCCCCTGACACCCGGCGCCCCTCGCCCGTGGTGGTGACGCTCTCCAGCTCACCGAAACGCTACGCCGCCCTCTCGCTGTCGGAGAACTCGCTGCTGGAGAAGCCGCCCGGCGATGGGCGCACCGGATGGTTTGTCACGCCCGAGATCACCATCACCGACAACGACATCCGCGCCGACGGGCGCCGGGACGCGCCCGAGATCTCGGCGCGCCAACGCAGCCTGGAGCAGCTGGACGAGCTCATCACTGACTTGGTGATTGACTACAAGCCGCCGCCGGCGGGTGAAACGGGCGACTTCTCCGAGCAGCTCCGGCGCCTGATCGGCACCGCCAAAGAGCCGCCGGTGCACGATGCCAGCTCTCCGGACGCCAGCACCGACGAGGACGACATCCTCATGTGCTCCAACGCCCGTTGCGGCCGCACAGAGGCCATGTTCCACGCCTGTCTCTACTTCAAGTCGTGCCACAGCTGCCGCACCGTCTACTGCTCGCGGCACTGCCGGCGGCAAGACTGGGCATCGCACAAGGAGCGCTGCGTCTTCGGCCGCGCCGGCAGCGCCTGCCGCAACGTGCTGCGCTTCTGCCGCGAGGACGCGCCGGCGCACCGGGCCTTTTCCCGCGTGGCCCGCGTGGGCTTCCTGTCTCGCGGGCGCGGTGTCCTCTTCCTCGGTTTCCCCAGCCCCGGCTCGGCCGAGAACTTCCTCCGCTTTGGCCTGGAGAGCCTGCTCATGTCGCCAACGTACCTGTCGCTCCGAGAGCTGGGCGCCTATGCCGGCAACCTGGGCTCCTACGCCGGGGATTTGCGCCGCGCCGGGGAGGACTACGACCCTGGCGAGTGCTTCGTGCTCAACGTCACTGTGGCGGTGGGCGGGAAAGCGGTGCCTGGCGAGCGCCCGGCGCCCGTGGTCCGCAAACACGCCAAGGTGGCGCTGGCTTCGGCGCCCGGCCCGGCACACGCCGAAGGCGACATGGAGACGCTGATTCTGACGCCGCCGCCAGGGACAGCCGACCTGGGGCAGGAGGGCGAGGTGGGCCGGCGGGCCCGGGAGGTGTGCTTCGTGCACATCCAGCGCGAACTTCGCACCCGGGGTGTGGTGCTGCGCCGCGAGTTCCCGCAGGTCTACGAGCGGCTGTGCGCCTTCGTGGAGGGCGGCCGACGTTTCACCCCCACCACCATCTACCCCGTGGACAAGCGGACGGGCAAGCAGTTCCTGTGCATGATCATGGCGGCGTCCGAGCCGCGAACCCTCGACTGGGTTGCCAGCCCCAACCTCCTGGACGACCTGATGTGAGCCTTCTTCAAGTGGCAGGGAGTTCCAATGGAAAGAACTCCCAATCGGGCAAAAAACACACATGGGCTCCGTTCCTTTTGCTGCAGTTCGTGCGATGTCTCTTTGTTCAAGTGGTGGGGAGTTCCAATGGAAAGAACTCCCAAACGGACGAAAAACGGACATCCATTTATTTCGCCCTCCAAAAATGGGGATCGTTCCTTTTTCTGCTCAAGTGGTAGGGAGTTCCAACGTGGAAAGAGATAGGCAGGGCCCTCAGATCTACAATCACCCCCAAAACCAATCCTGGCCTTTGAAATCTCCGCCTTGCCACATTTCGGCAGTTTGCTGTTTTCAGTTACTCAGAAATCCCAGATTTATTGGTGAAGTTTTGTATGATTATTTTGGTTTTTTGATATCTCTGCACCCGAAGGGATGATTAAAACCCCTGGGTGTTCAGTCATTCAGTCAATTGGGGGGGAGGGAATAAGAATAATGTCGTAAAAAGTGGGGCGCATTGACACAGCAAAAATCCGCAAAAAGGGACCTTTATGGATATTTCCTCAAGGAATGCCAAATACGTTTTATCGGACAATTACTACAATAAATATGATTGGTGAAGTTTTGTAGTATTATTGCACTTTTTAAGGCTGTCGAGAGGAACATGGAGGACAAAACTATACAATGGGCACATTGAATGTCGTATAAAAAAGATATTTTTTATTTGACAGTTCTGGAAAATGATTGATATTATTGGTATTATTATTTCATTTGTGGCGTGTCTAAGAACAGAGCAAATTGACAGTTGTCAACTGTAAAATGGGTGCATCAGACGAACGAAATGTATGTTGTCGAAGAATGAGGACGGAACGGTTTATAAATTGTGCGGAATAGACGAGTGCATGTTCTATTTATTTCCTTAAAGAAAGAGAAATATATATACTTGCCAAAATATTGAAAGGTATTTTCTGCTGGAGAGATAAAAAGAAGCATGTATATGTATGTTTATATGGAAAGCTATGAAAATGGAGAAAAAAGATAAAATATTTCCCAGAAATAAATATGAAATGGAACTCGAACCCACAACCTTGTCAGCCTCCATTTGCCAACCCCTCCAGCCAGCCCTTTCAATTATTTTTATTTCTTTCATTGAATTGACCCCCAAAAGGACAAAGCCTCTCGCAGCACTTTTCGATCATCCCAAAGGAAAATGAGCAGCAATAATTTCCTCGTTGAATTCCTTCACTAGCCCTTCATCTGTGGGATTCAAACCATCAAATTAGGACAAAGTGTAACATGACCATCGAGGAAGGATCTAGCATAATAAAAAAACCACACCTGTCATGCCTAAAATATAGATAAAGGCAAAAAATTACGTGTCACCAGCAACAGAACTGAAGACTCCAACAGCATCCCATAGAAAGGCGGATTGCCTGTTGACGTCATCAGACCTCCACCAAAAAGAAATGCCTGTCCACCATTTTATAACTGCCATCTGTAAGCACCCAAGGACTTTCTGACACAAACTGCTTAGTGGAAATGTGGAAAAAAGACAGAGCAGGAGGCAGGGCAGTTGCGGAAGGGAGGGGAGCTGTTATACAAATTAGGTTCAACAACAGAAGGGAGTCCACGAACCCGGGGAAGAGCCTTAGCAGGGCTCCCCTGCTCTCAATAGAGGCGATACAGAATCTCCCAAAGCAAGGCGGTAGCCCTTTATTAGAACTGCTGCAGCAGGGTGTTTTTGCAAGCAAAAGACCTCGAAGAAAGGCGCGCAAGCAAGCTCCTATGTAGATTTTTGAAATTGCCCCCTCCAGCTCAAGACCACCCCTCCATACATTAGAATTACATCACCAATTGGGAGGGTCTGGTAGCAATCATCTGAGCATCTTGGACCCTGCCCCATGTCTCCTCTTGCCCTCCACCAAAACCCATCAAGTAAAACAAAAGATATTTCCCACATTTCCCTATCTCCCAGCCAAGTGAATCACACCTTTTTGTCTGACACTCAGATATCAGGGTGCCAGAGATTATCACCCCCCTTGTTCCTGAGACAAAGAAATACTTGGTCAGTTGGGAGTGAGGCCTGTCTTCCTGAGCTGGTTTTCAGACATGTGGCCTTATTTGTTTGGGTACATTAATAACAATTATTATATATAAATAAAATACCTTAAAATTATTACAACAGAGCAAAATAAGCCAAAGACTGTCTGAGAGGTAAGACCGGCTCTGAGGGGATTTTGTTGCTGGAGTGCATAATTTTGGGACTGGGATAATGCTCGTTTTAATGGCGTAGAGCATGGGGCCAGTTAATTGTGAGGAGGGGGGTTGCACTTTTACAGTAAAAAAAAAAACCCGGAGCAAGGCCCACAGAAGGCCTCCAAAAAGTGGCCAGTGCCCTCACTTAAAATGGCCGCCGCAACTTCGGATGATGAACACACACAGTCCCAAGTGATCAATACCACCGGCCCGGCCCCTTGCTGACCCCTACTCTACAGGGACAGGGAAGAATGAAAACAGGAGCTTCCAGAATACTTTCGGGCTCAGAATTTAAAAAAGCAAAAAAACCCACAGCAACGCGTGGCCGGGCAGCTAATAATAATAATAATAATAATAATAAATTACCCATGAATATATATTTATCTTTTCCCAAATGTTATGGGAATGTGAAATTATACAGCTTCACAGAAACATAAATGTAAAGAGACCCCTGACCATTAGGTGCAGTAATGTCTGACTCTGGGGTCGTGGCGCTCAGCTTCCGTGTCATGTGACCAGCATGGCTAAGCCGCGTCTGGCGAACCAGAGCAGCGCGCGGAAACGCCCTTGACCTTCCCACCGGAGCGGTACTTATTTAACTACTTGCACTTTGACTTGCTTTCAAACTGCTAGGTTGGCAGGAGCAGGAACCAATCAACGGGAGATCACCCTGTCACGGGGATTTGAACCGCCGACCTTCTGATCAGCAAGCCCTAGGCTCTGTGATTTAACCCAAAGCACCACCCGCATCCCAGAAACATAGGGTCTGTTTAAAAGGGCAGAGATTTCCATACTGGGAACTGTAGTTTGCATGCGGCGCCGGCATTCCCTTGTCAGCTGTCCAATCCCAAGAGTGGTTTCACCTTTTCAAAGGGGATGGAGTGGGAATTATAGCTCTGCATGGAAAGAAGCTGCACCCTTGGGAGTCTCAGTTGGCTGGAAACTACAGTTCCCAAGGTGCACCTCGAGCTTTGAATTGCGATTCAAAGGGCTCTTCCAATGGAATGGCAAAGGCCCAAAGCATCATGGGAATTATAGTTCGCTCAGGACGCCTTTCAAGCGACTTGACTCCACGCGATTGGGTAAGGAGGCCGGCAACTTCGCGCCGATTGGCTTACAGGCCCCCGGGGCGTTGCTGCTCGGGAGCCGACCCGCGATTGGGCACGCCAGCTAGAAGCGGCACACCCATTGGCTGAGCATTTTTCGCCGGCCTGTCAAAGGATTTAACCCCACCTCCGACCCACCATTGGTCCCCTGCCTGGTTTCGCGTGCGCGGATTGGCTGGATTGGTCCAGCTCTTCAACTGCGGGCGCAGCAATGGCGGACACAGACCTGAAGCGCGTTCCCGACGTGGACATAGACGAAGACGGCGTCTTCAAGTACGTCCTCATCCGGGTCACGCCGCGAGGCTCCGCACCGGGCAAGGACGTCGTGCGCGGCTACTCTTGGGCCGAGTATCACGGTGAGGGGACGGAGGAGGCGGACGCAGAACGCCGGTAGCGGCATCCGATTGGGCGCGGCGTAGGCACGTGGACGATGGAGGCGGGGAGAGAACGACGGTTGCGGGTTTCGATTGGGTCAGGTGGAGGCACGTGGACGGTGGAGGCGGGGATGGAACGCTAGTAGCGGGCTCCGATTAGGCGAGGGCCGAACAAGGGGCAGAGTGGCATGTAAGTCTCGCGCTCTCATTGGTTGAGGCGGATGGACGAGGCGGGTCAAAATTCACCCGTATATTTTACTGCTTTATTGTGAACGGAACATATCGCTTGTTTTGTGTGTGTGTATATATTACTGTCATGAGATTATTTAGTAATATATGTTATTCGATATTTATAATGTGTATGTGTGTGCATATATATAAAACAAAACAAAATATACTATAAATAAATAATAGATTGCTAAATAATATTACTACATGCATATTAAGAGTATGTGTGTGTGTGTATATATATATATATATATATATATATATGTGTGTGTGTGTGTGTGTGTGTGTATACACACACACACTATTTTATTATTTATTCTTATATATATATATAACAGACTAATACAATATAGTGTATACTTAATATGATTTCTTTTTACCTATAAATATATATGTGTGTTATATGTATATATGTGTGTTACACATAAGCATGTATATATAAAGGTAAAGGGACCCCTGACCATTAGGTCCAGTCGCGGACGACTCTGGGGTTGTGGCGCTCATCTCGCTTTACTGGCCGAGGGAGCCGGCGTCCAGCTTCCAGGTCATGTGGCTGGCATGACTAAGCCGCTTCTGGCGAACCAGAGCAGCGCACGGAAATGCCGTTGACCTTTCCGCCGGAGCAGTACCTGTTTATCTACTTTGATGTGCTTTCAAACTGCTAGGTTGGCAGGAATATGCATATATAGTTATAGAGGTGTGTGTGTGTGTGTGTGTGTGTATATATATATATATATATATACACAGTATTAGTTTGTTTTACATATATCAGAATAAATAATAAAATATAGTGTATGTATACTTAATATGCATATAGTAATAATATTATTTAGCAATCTTATTCATTTATTTATAGTATCATACTTTATTTCTAATATACATAAGTATTTCTTATATATATATATATATATATACACATACACGCACACACAAACATATAAATACATACATACATACATACATATGCATACTGTACATTTATACCCACAGATACACTGTCTGGTTTATGCTATTCTATTTATATTATTTACCAGTATATATTTTATTCTATTTTATTTCAGTTTATTCTCATTAATTCTTTATTTTTATTTTATTTTACAAACATAGCTATAAAGAGCACACACACAAACACACACGGACGAACCTTTTATTCTATTAAGATTCAATTGTCTGTTTGATGCTATACTAAACACACCTGTTAATTCCACTCTTTAATTTACATTTTTCACACACACAAAGGCCTATATTTATATGCATTCTTTTGTACACACAACCCTATAAGAAATTTCCACACAGCGCTCTGTATTTAAATACACAAACACCCCTATACAGTGGTGCCCCGCTAGAGGAATGCCTCGCTAGACGAAAAACTCGCTCAAGACGAAATTGTCTATGGGGCTGCCTCGCAAGACGGGAATTTTTTTTTTCGTCTAGCGAAAACTGCGGTTTGCATTGCCGCTTCGCTAGACGAAAAAACCGCTAGACGAAAATATTCGCAGAACAAATTATTTTCGTCTAGCGGGGCACCACTGTATATGCAAACACTCTCACACACATGATGTATTCCAAGCTATTTACGTTCACATATCTCTATGCACACCCACAAAAACACACGCAAGCGCACACTTGTCGGGGCACAAGTGTACGCATAAATATACACGCAAGCAAACACTTACAGGGAGACGTACCTGGTATATTTATATGCATAATTATGCACACAATCACACACTTAAAGGGACACACCACCCTAGATTGACACAAACATGCATTTTTTCACATATTTTAACCCGCAGCTGGCTCTCCCCCTATCCTTCCTTTGCAGCCGACATCTATGACCGTGTGTCCGAGGATCTCTCCCGGCTGGGCTTCAAGTGCGAGTGCCGGGGCGGCGGGCGGATTTCCCGCCAGAGCAGCTCCCGCCGGATCCATGTCTACGGCTACTCCGTGGTGAGCAATTGAGGGACTCCTCTAGATCAGGGGTCAGCAAACCTTTACAGCAGGGGGCCTCTCTACTGTCCCTCAGACCTTGTGGGGGGCCGGATTATATTTTGGAAAAAAAAATGAACGAATTCCTATGCCCCACAAATAACCCAGAGATGCATTTTAAATAAAATGACACATTCTACTCATGTAAAAACACCAGCCAGGGCCCACAAATAACCCAGATATGCATTTTAAATAAAATGAAACATTCTACTCATGTAAAAACAGGCCGATTCCTGGACCATCCATGGGCCAGATTTAGAAGGTGATTGGGCCGCATCGGGCCCCTGGGCCTTAGTTTGGGGACTCCTGCTCTAGATCCTAGAGCAGCCGTCCAGGTGTTTTGAACTACAGTTCCCATCATCCCTGACCACTAGTGCTGAGCTAAGGATCATGGGAGTTGTAGTCCCCAAACAGGTTGGGGGTGCCTATCCTAGAAATCTTGGAAGGGGCTGATCCAAGCTGTGCCAAAATTGCTCCAAGGAAGGAGAGTCTGCCACCGTCCAATCTGCAACCGGACCTTTCTCCCCCCCCACCCCCCTCTCCCCCCCCCCACCCCTGAAGCCGTGGGTTTGAGTTCTGCCAATGCCGGGCCTTGTGGCATCCCACTTTTGCCCAGGACTCCGAGATTGTTCGTATTCTGTTGGAAGCCGCCCAGAGTGGTAAGTCCAGCCAGATGAGCGGGGTATAAAGAAAGAAATGATGATGGTGAACTGGGCCTGAGTCTGGGCTGGGGACACCCAGCCAGATTTTCTAATATAATTGTAACAGCAATAATAATAAGCCCTGTTTACCAACTATTGGTTACGAACCACAAAACTGGAAGTAGTGTCCCAGTTTGCGAAGTTCACCTGGGTCTAAGAACGGAAGGCCAACGGTGGGAGGGCACCGGCGGAGGAGGCCTCATTAGGGAAAGGACGCCTCGGATTAAGAACGGATGAAGTTCGTAAACCAAGGGACCACTGTAATAATATATATTGTTCTGTTATACATTGTTGTTTTGTTGTTGTAATTAAAGAATAATTAAAGAATATTTATTGAATTTATATACCGCTCTATACCTATTATTATTATTAGTGGTAGTAGTAGTAGGGTCACAGAATACTATTATATACTATTATATGTATGAAATTATAGAAACATATATATAATCATAATAGTAATAGGAACAATATGATCATCTTTAATGATAAAAATGGTACTAATAATATATATCATTCTATAATACATATAGAATACATATAATATATATATATAATTATATAATAATTCTATGTCTACAAATATCTGTATTATACAACCCTATATATTATGAGTATTATTGCGTTAGTATTATTGTTAGTGTTACTATTGGGATATTTTTGTATAATTTTATATCACTATTTACATGCATTCGTATTTTATAATTATGTAGTTCATTATTTGGTATAATATAATTCACTCATAATGCTGTGATTATTGCATCTGATCACTTGATGTTGCATTAATGGCAGAATTAAATTATACTATATTATTATTATTATTATTATTATTAGTTTGGTATTACTATGATTTTATTCTTCTTATCTTTTAGGGCTTTGGGCGAGCAGAACATTCAGTGGCCACTGAAAAACTGAGTGCCACTTTTCCAGACTATGAGGTCACCTGGGCAGACGACGGCTACTGACTCCAATATTTCATTTTCCTGCACCATTCGCAACTTGGACCTGGCATGAAATAAACCATTCTTGGGGCAAATGCTTCCTTTCGCATTATTACATACGCCGTTTTGGTCTGGCGATGAGTCGAATCTGGGTCCCAGTCTCTGCTTAGCTGCCGCGCGACAAGCCCCAGGTAGTTTCTCATAATCTGTAAGAAACTTAAGAGTTCCCAGGATTCTCAGGGGTCAACACTGAAAGCCAGCCATATTTGCCCCATTCTAAACAGCCACACCTTGACCGAAACCACGGCAGGAACTGTAGTACCCTCAAGTTACCAGAGTTTCCAGGAGGCGCCTGAGAAAACTACAATTCTCTACTCTGGAAACAGTCTTCCCGCCCGCCCCAATTCTGGGAACTGTAGTTTCCAACAGCCAAAACACCCTCTTCTCCTAGAGCTAGAGAACGGTCCATCCTTATTGCCCAGGGAACTCTGGGAGGTGTAGCTGCTGGAGGCGCCCTGAGCAAACTAAAGTTCCCAGAGCACTGCCTAAAATGGGAGTTTTCTTTCAAGATGGGTTATGGAAACTGTAGTTTGCTATGGCCGCTAGCTATAGCCAGGAGACGACCTCTTCCCCTAAACAGCCAATACCTCTTTCCTATGAGTCTCTGGTGCCTCCTCGTTATCGGCACCCCTGGGCATACTACAGTTCCCAAAGCACCACTGGGCACACTACAGTTCCCAATGTGCTTGCGCTGTCGGAAATGATTAAGACACATGGTGCAGACATTGCCCAAGGTGGGTCCTTTCCTTTCCACAAAGCAAGGCGCCAGTCTTTGCAGTCCACGCACCACGCCCCAACGCTCTACAGTTCCTTTCTGAAAACAGGCGCCAAAGAGGACACGGAGCCATGAGGCCTTGTGCAACCGGGACTTTTATAAGTCGATGGGTGCAGAGGGGCGGGGCCTAAAAGAAAGGGCGGGACAGGAAGAGGATAAAGAAGGAAGGAGCAGAGGAGATGGAGAGGAAGAAGGGGAGAAGAGGAAAAGGGAGAGGAAATGAAGGAAATTGGAACAGGAAAGAGGAAGAATGGAAAGGAAGAGAAAGAGGGGAGGAGGAAGAGGAAAAGGGAGAGGAAATGAGGGAAATTCGGACAGGAAAGAAGAATAATTGAAAGGAAGAGGAATGAGGAAGGGGAGGAGCAAGAGGAAAAGGGAGAGGAAAGAAGAATGGAAAGGAAGAGGAAGGAGCAGACGGATGAAAAGGAAGAGGAATGAGAAGACGAAGAGGAGAGAGGAAGAAGGGGAGGAGGAAGAGGAAAAGAAAATGAGGGAAATTGGGAAAGCTGAAGAAGGGGATAAAGGAAGAAATAGCAGATGAGATGAAGAGGAAAAGGAAGGAAGAGGGAGAGAAGGATGTTGAAAATGGTGAGGGAGAAGCAAGAGGAAAGGGAGAGTGGAGGGGGAGGAAGTGCAAGAAGGGAAAAGGGGAAGAAGAAGAGGTAGGAGGGAGGGAGGAAGCCAGAGGGAGAAGGAAGGAAGGAAGGCAGGAAGGAAGGAAAGATGGAAGGAAAGAACAGGAAGGAGGGAGGGAGGGAGGGAAGGAAGGAAGGATCATAGGAGAGGAAGGGGAAAGGGGGGCAAATAGGGAGCAGAGAGGGGGGAGAGGAAGAGAATGCCAGGCAAAAAGGAGAAAGAGGGAAGGGGAAACCAAGAGAAGAAGAAGGTGGGAAACAGGGAAGAGGAAGAGGGGGGAATGAAGGCGTTCTGGCTCAACTGGAAAAGGGCCCCTGGGAGCCGCCAGCCCCTTTTCCCACAGGCCCCTTTTTTCGCGGGATCAAGCAGGCCATAAAGGGGAGGAGGAGGGGATACCTGAGTCGGCGGCCTGTTTCATGCACCCCGGAAACGGGGCGGCCCCCAAGCAGGCAGGGGGGCAGGGCTTCCTTTTCCCCGGCGCCCCCCAAAAGCAGCACAAGGCAACGGAATGCCCCAGAAGAATCGTCCCCGTGGCGTTTTTTTGGGTCAGGGGTCACAGCAACGCAAAAAGAAAAAAAAAAGCAGGGGGACCACGAATCCAGGAAGGTGCCCAAACATGCGTCTCCGGACACTGGAACAGCAATGGGGGGCCACAGGAGGTCTGCTCCCCCCCCCCCCGCCGGGTGAATCCGTCTGTCCGTCTCGTACAAAAATTGCGTCCGTCAAGGTGGGGGCGGGCCTTCCTGGCGGAAGGAGTTCCCTAGGTTGGGAGGAGCCTCCCGTCGAGGGGGTGGAGCTACAGCTCCTCGTAGTCTCCGCCCCCCCGGGCCTTGCCCCCCGCCCCGCCCCCCAGGAAAGCCTCCAGCTCGTCGATGGCGCTGCCCTTGGCCTTGCCCCGCGCCTTCTTCCGCCTCGAGTCGTCCTCTTCCACCTTGCCTTTTTTCGGCCGGCTCTTCTTCCTCACCGACTTCTCATCCTGGGGGAGGGGGGGCGGGAGAGAGAGAGAGGACGTTTGGGCCGAGAAATGTAGAGCCTCGCACTCGTGCTACAGTTCCTGCACCCGGTTTCAAAGCCTACCTCCTTGCTGCTCCGCTGCTTCTTCTTCTTCTTCTTCTCCTTGGAAGGCGGCTTGTCCTGATCTATAGGAAGAAGAACATTCATTTTATTTCATTTTTTCTCACTTTATTTTATACTCTTTTTCTTTTCTTTTATTTCCTTTTCTTTTCTTCTCTTTGCTCAATTTATATACTGCCCTTCTCGTAAGATGTCAGTGCCGTTCACATAATAATAATAATAATAATAATAATAATAATAATAATAATAATAATACCCCGCCCATCTGACTGGGTTTCCCCAGCCACTCTGGGCGGCTTCCAACAAAATATTAAACTACAATAGTCTGTGAAACATTAAAACATTATTAAACAATGTTTATTTTATTTTATTTTAATTAAAACTGTGGAATTAAATCTATATATAGACATACATAAGATACTAGGGCGGTTCATCATAAACTTTTTTGGGAAATGCCTGCTCCAAAGGTTTTACCTTACTACACTAGGGATTATATAGCTATATGTGAAATTTCATGCTCCACTGAATTGAAATTTCAGCCTTCGTGACATAGGAAAATGGCCAAGTAAAGAGCTATTTTCGTGGAGGAGGATCAAGATATTAACTGAGATGCGTGTAATTTCAGATATAACTATATAACCCCTAGTGTAGTAAGAAAAGACCTTTGGAGCAGGCATTATGAACCGCCCTACAGAACACCCAATGCTTTTCAGTGGAGCAGGGTCAAGGTATTAACAGATGCACGAAATTTCAGCTATAGCTATGTAAGACCTTTGGAGCAGGCATTTTCAAAAAAAAGTTTTTGATGAACCACCCTAATACATACAGACAGACAGACAGACAGACATAAGTAACTAGATATGATATAAATACACAGAGCCTTACAATGTAAAAATGCAAAACGAAAAAACAAAGCATAGCTGAAAACCTAATATATGAAGAGTCCTGTGCATCTCTAAAGCTTGTGCTCCATAGCATAAAACTGAAAGGCAACATTACCAAATTCATAATCAAAACTGATGAAGAGCCCAGTGCAACCTTAAAGCTTGTGGCACCGTAGCATAATACAAAGTAGTCAAATTCATAAGCCCAACGGATGAAGAGCCCTGTGGAACTGTAACGCTTGTGTACCATAGCATAAAAGAAAAAGGACAACATAACTAAAAACCTAATATATGAAGAGCCCAGTGCGACTCTAAAGCTTGTGCACAATACCATAAAATTAAAAGACAAAATAGTCAAATTCATAATCCCAACTGATGAAGAGCCCTGTGGAACTGTAATGCTTGCGTACCATAGCATAAAATAAAAATACAAAATAATCAAATTGACCATCCCAACTGATGAAGAGCCCAGTGCAAATTTTAACACCCAAGGGCCAAACCCACTGGAAGACCAGCCCAGTGCCTGTTCCCTGCTTATGGAAGCTTTTAATGTTTGATGGATTACTGTATATTAATAAATAGTCAAATTCATAATCCCAAATGATGAAGAGCCCTGTGGAACTGTCACACTCGTGTGCCATAGCAGAAAATAAAAATACAAAATAATCAAACTGGGGAAGAGCCCTGTGTGACTCTAAAGCTTGTGGGGTGGGGTATAAATAAATTTATTTTTTAAAATTATTATTATCATCATCATCATCATCATAACCATGTACCGCTCACCTTCCTCGCTGCTTTCCTTGCGCCGCGGTTCTTCCAGGCCCAGCCCAAAGAGATCCGCCTCGTTCTTCGGCTTGAAGGAGGGGAGGGCGGGCTGGGGGGGCAGGGGGGGGCCTTCACGGTCCGAGGCATCCGAGAGGTCCGAGAGCACGGGGAACTCGTCCTGGGGGGGGAGAGAGAGAGGAGGTGGTGGTGGCCCGGGGGCTCCATGCCGGAGGGCCACCCCAAACCCGCCCTTCCCAACCCCAACTTACACCCCTGGCTGCCTTCTCGCCAGTGGACACGTCACTCTCAAAGTCGGGGTCGTCCATGACGAAGGAGAGCATCTGCGCCGCCACCGGCCCTTCGGGCTCGCTCTCCGACTCCTCGCCCTTGGCCCGGGGGGCGCCGGGGTCCCGTTGGAGAGCGGCAGTGTCCGGGGCGGGGGGGCCGGAAAGGTCCGCCGGGGTCTGTGCCAATTCGGGGGACGGCCTTAAATGAAGGGAGGGAGGGCTGGGGTGGGAGATCGGGGTCGGGATTAGCATTATATATGGTAACGGCAACGATAATTACGATAATAATGATCATAATTGTAGTTATAATTATAACTAGCTCCTATGCAATAAATTCAAGAAATAATTATTATTTGATTGTACCCCACCCATCTGGCTTGGTTTCCCCAGCCACTCTGGGCAGCTTCCAACAAAGATGATAAATACATTAAAATGTCACACGTTAAAAACTTCCCTAAACAGAAGAGATATACTGTATATAGGTGACATACTTAGAAAATGAGTCTATTTTCCTGTTACCGGTACACTGCATGATTATCAAAAGGTAGAGAATTCCAAAAATAATGGTAATGGTATGACTATTATTATACTAGTAATTCTTATACTGATAATTACAGGAATGGGAGTGATATTTATAATTATAACAATAGTAATAGTAATGGCAATGATGTTTCTTATAACAACATTGGGAACAACATTGATGATGGTCCTGATAATTATTGTAATGGTAATTATTATAATGGTATAAGGGCCTTCTGGCGTTCCCTAGCTGCGAGAACCAGGCAGAGGGCCTTCTTGGTGGTGGTGCCTGTGGAACGCCCTCCCACCAGATGTCCAAGAGAAAAACAACTACCAGACTTTTAGAAGACATCTGTTTAGGGAAGCTTTTAATGTTTGACGCACTGCTGTATTTTAATATTTTGTTGGAAGCTGCCCAGAGTGGCTGGGGAAACACAGCCAGATGGGCAGGGTATAAATAATAAATTTCTTGCATTTCTTGCATAGGAGCTAGGTTTCTCAGAGCGGAGAGCGCCCGCCTCGTAATATGCAATGCAATGCAGTAAAAAATAGCTTCAGGAGCTACGTTTCTCAGAGCGGGGAGTGCCCGTATCGTACAATGCAATGCAGTAAAAAATAGCTCCAGGAACTAGGTTTCTCAGATCATGGAGCTTCTGCATCATGCAATGCAATAAATAAATTATTATTATTCTTATTCTTATTCTTATTATTACCATTTCTTCCCCTCCAGGTCCGGCGCGATGTCTTCGTCCCCCAGGATGGCAAAGGCAGTCGGCCGGTTGTCATCGTCCTCGCTTGAGAGCGCCCTGTCTTTGCCGAGGGGCGGCGCTGTACCTTCCAGCGGCAAGCCGAGGGCCGGGCTCCTGGGAGCATCCCGGTGGCTGTGGGAAGGAGCAGGAAGGGTGATGGGGGGATTCATGCGCCACCCTCCATTCGCCTCACCTTTTCTGGGGAGAGACCCCTCACCTGCTGTCTGTCGGCGGCGCGGGGTCCTCCAGGAACCCGCCCTCCAGGCCGTCATCCGGGGCAAAGTCCTCAACCGTCGGTGCCGGCGGGGTGGAGGGGTCTGCGCCGGGGGGGGAGAGGATGCGGGGGTCAAAACCAGGGAGGTACCATTCCCACCCCCCCCTATAAATGCAATACAATGCAGTCAAAAATAGCTTCAGGAGCTAGGTTTCTCAGAGCGGGGAGCACCCGCCTCATACAATGCAATGCAGGAAAGATGCTCACCCGGCACTGGTGGCCCCTCCGGTGTGGCCCCGAAGATCCGTGAGATGAAGCTGCGGCGGGGCGGCGGGGCAGCTGCGACCTCGGGCGGAAGGGGCTCTGCGGGCGTGCCTGGACTGTTTTCGGCAGGTGACTGAGGTCCCGGCGACGGGCTCTGCCCGTTGGGGGCCGGAGAGGCGGCACCCCGGCCGCGGGATTCCATGGCTTCCAAGAAGCTGAGCGGAGAGAGAAATGGGGGGTTGGTCATGGGGGGAGAATGGTGTGGGGTCAGACTAGATGACCCGAGGGGTCCCGTCCGGACGTACATCTCGTAGTTCTGGTCCTCCGTCTCCTGCTGCACCGACAGCTCCTCCAGGGTGGCGTCAATGTCCAACTGGTTGGTCTCCAGCTGCCGAAGGAGTGTCTCTCTCTGGCGGAAAAAAGAGAAAGGGTTCTGGGGGTCATCCAGTCTGACCCCACACTGCACCGGGGTTTCAAGCAGGCCAAAAAAGTGCCAGAGTTGGATTCGAACTTGGCCCTGTTTACCTGCAGCTGTAAGAAGGGGATGTTGAAGAACTTGTGCAGGTACTTGAGGCCGAAGCTGTTCTTCATGGAGGACTCGGCATAGCGGACGTACGAGGCGCCGGGGGGCCTGCTCAGTGTCCCGGGAGAGGTAAGATTAAATAAATTATTAAAAATGAAATGAAATACCATAATAAATAGCTGGAGGAGCTAAGTTTCTCAGAGAGGGGAGCTCCCGCCTATTGCAAAGCAATAAAAAATGGCTTCAGGAGCTAGGTTTCTCAGAGCGGAGAGCTCCTGCCTCCTGCAAAGCAATTAAAAATAGCTTGAGGAGCTAGGTTTCTCGGAGCGGGGAGCTCCTGCCTTCTGCAGTGCAATAAATAGCTTGAGGAGCTGGGTTTCTCAGAGTGGGGAGCGCCCCCCTCACCTGTCGATCTTGCGGATGAGGTCCCTGACATCGTCGGGCAAAATGACCCGGTGCTCCCCCATGTCCCGGTGGTTGCCCAGCACGCAGACGGGGACGTGGTTGGGCACCTTGGGCAGTTCACGGAGGATGTAGTTGAAAGTCCTGCGGGGAGAGGGGAGGGTCATTCCCTCGGGCGGGGGGACGGGTACAGCCAGCACCCCGGGGCGGGGGGCACCTCACCACTGCTTGGTGATGTCAAACATCATGACGACGCCATTGCAGTTCTTGTAGACGTCCAGGAACTCGGCGTCGAGGGCCATCGCCGCCTCAGCCTCGGGTTCGAGAAAAGAAAAGAAAGAGAGGGAGAGGTAGACTGGCTCTGGAGATGGAGGCTCACCATGGGGGAAAGGAGGTTCGCCCACCGCTATGCTCACCTCCTGGGGGTCGTTCTCCAGCTTGAGCCCGTCACCACGCCGCTTGCACTTGCCTGCCACGCCAAAAATAGAAAAATGATTTTATATAAAAATATAAAATATAGCAAAACTGACGGGATCAGTAAGACGAATATCGAAACAAAAAACATCTAGAGAATGGACAATATTTAAGGAATATTTAAAACTTTATTGTACAAATAATTCCTTATTTGCAGAAATTGAGTGATATTTGGAAAGAAAAAGAGCAAAAGAATGTACATACAATACAAAGAAATCTGTAAAAAAGAATGATATATCAACAGTATAATGAGAATGATTGTAAGGACTGTACAGATGTGTACTTTTATTATGCAAATAATTTGGGGGTTTTTCTGTTTTCTTTGGGGGCGTTTTGGGCTTTGTTAATTCTTTTCTTCTTTTTTTCTTTCTTTAAATATTTTCTTTTTTATTTATTTCTTTTCATAACTATTAAATGAAATTGCACAATGTTTGTACAAATATGCAATTTATTGCATATTTATTAATATGCATATCAATAAAGAACAATATTGTGTGTGTGTGTGTGTGTGTGTGTGTAGCGCACCAAAAGGTCAGGACAGGGGAAAGGGCTCACCTTTGTCGACAACGTCCCACACCTCGACTTTCACGATGTCGTCGGTGGCTAGGAAAGGAAATGGGGGTCAGGAAGCAGGATTCAAACATAAGACCCGGCCCACCAGACACCCCCCCCCCCCCGCCACTCACTCTTGTAGTTCCAGTGGATGCTGGTGACCTGGATTTCCTGCGTGGGGACGTAGGCGTCCAGAAACGCCTTGCCCTGCAGGCGGTGCCACAAGGTGGTCTTGCCCGTGTTGCGGTCGCCCCGGATGACGATTTTCACTAAGAATAAAAAGAAATAGAAAAGAAGAAATAAAATAAGAAGAAACAGAAATAGAAAATAAGAAATAAAAAGAAGTATAAAAGAAGAAATAGAAAAAAATAGAGATATAAAATAAGAATATATATATATATATATATATATATATATATATATATATGTGTGTGTGTGTGTGTGTGTGTGTGTTCCCATTGCGTGCGCGGCCGACACCACCTTGCTCCGTAACCACTGGACCAAATCACATCAAATTTAGGACAAAGCGTAACATGACCATGGGGGAAGGATCTAGCATAATAAAAATTCAAAAAAAACCACACCTATCATGCCTAAAATATAGAATAAAGGCCAAAAAAATGGTGCACACATTACGTGTCACCAGCAACAGAACTGAAGACTTTGAACAACAACCAATAGAAAGGCTCATTGCAGGGCAGCGTCACAGACTGTGCGCCGACCAAAAAACCTCCTTCACCTCAGTCAACCATTTTCAGACAGCAGGGACAACTCCCTATTAATCTCCCTAGCCCCAGCCTTTGCCAAGGGCCCTACCGCAAGAAAAAAAAAAAAAAACAGTTAAGGGGAAAGCCTAAACTCCCCTTCCCCAGACAGAAATGTTCTTAGTAGTTTCAGATGCAGGCAGGAAAAGGTTTTTAGGCCCGGGCCATACCATTCCTTATGGCGGGGGGGGGGGAATGTAGGATGAGAAAGCTCAGCAACTATGCTTTGCTCCCTATCGTGTCTCCACACAGGGCCGTCTTAAGCCTATCCGGCGCCCTGGTTCAAAGATCCCTCTGGTGCCCCCCCCCGCGCCCCTGCCGCCTCTCCGCCCGCCTCCCTCCCGCGCTGGCCGCCCCTCAGGAGGGGGGTGGGCGAGCGGGGGATGAGGGGCGTGGCGTTGGAGCGGGCGGGCAAGCCGGTCGCCCTCGCCTCCTGGAGCCCCAGCTGGAGTGCTGGAAGGGCGCACAAAGCCCCGCGCCGCTCCAGCGCTCTAGCTGGGGCTCCGGGAGCCGAGGGCGGCCAGCTTGTAGCCCGCCTGCCCGCGAGCGCCCGCCCGCCCGGGGGCGGGGGTGGGTTGGGGAGGAGGAGCCCGGTATGCCGGCGGGCTTGCGGGGGCGCCCCTGGGGGGCCTGGCGCCCTGGTGCGCCACGCCACAAGCCCCTATGGCTGAGACGGCCCTGTCTCCACACACAATCCTTTCTGCACTGTTGTATCGCTTTACAAACGAAACTCCAGTTATCAGAAGAGGAAAAAGCAACGCACAAAAATGTATAAGGACCCTAGCAGTTCCCCATCACCCCTCCTTGCATCGTTATGGTCCCTTCTGACCCCAGGCTCAATGCCAGAGCGGACTGTACCATGTATCAGGTTTCCAGGGGGGGGGAGATAGTAAAAGTTCAACGGGATAAGCTGTGGGGGAGGAAGGCAAAAACGGGGGGGAAAGAAACAGGAGGCAGGCGGAAGTTCAACGGGAGAAGCTGTGGGGAGGAAGGCGAAAGTGGGGGGGAGGGAGACAGAGAGGTGCCAGGCAAGAGTTCAATGGGATAAGCTGTGGGGAGGAAGGCGAAAACGGGGAAAGACAAACAGGAGGCAGGCGGAAGTTCAACAGGAGAAGCTGTGGGGAGGAAGGCGAAAACGGGAAAGACAAACAGGTGGCAGGCGGAAGTTCAACGGGAGAAGCTGTGGGGAGGAAGGCGAAAGCAGGGGGGAGGGAGACAGAAGGCAAAAACAGGAAATACGGAGAGGAGGCAGGTGGGAGTTCAACGGGAGAAGCTGTGGGGAGGAAGGTGAAAGTGGGGGGGAGGGAGATAGAGAAGTGCCAGGCAAGAGTTCAACGGGAGAAGCTGTGCAGAGGAAGGCGAAAACGGAGGAAAGACAAGCGGGAGGCAGGCGGAAGTTCAATGGGAGCCACAGCAATGCTCGGCCGGGTCAGCTAGTAGAATTATAAAATAAGAAATAGGAAAAAAAATAGAAATAGAAAATAGTATATAAATAGAAGTATAAAAGATGAAATAGAAATATAAAAGAAGGGCAGTGCCAAAGAATGCTCCAACTACCGCACAATTGCACTCATTTCATACGCTAGCAAGGTTATGCTTAAAATTCTACAGTACTGTATGTGGACTGAGAACTCCCAGAAGTGCAAGCTGGATTTCGAAGGGGCAGAGGAACCAGAGACCAAATTGCAAACATGTGCTGGATTATGGAGAAAGCTAGAGAGTTCCAGAAAAACATCTACTTCTGCTTCATTGACTATGCAAAAGCCTTTGATTGCCTTGACCACAGCAAACTATGGCAAGTTCTTAAAGAAACGGGAGTGCCGGATCAAAATTGGGAAAGGAGTACGACAAGGCTGTATATTGTCTCCCTGCTAGCTGTACAAAGCCACGCATTGCTGTGGCTCATTTGGTACTGGAAGGAGACCCCGTTTTCGCCTGCCTCCCCACAGCTTCTCCCGTTGAACTCCCGCCTGCCTCCTCTCCCAACGGAGAGGCTCCTTTCCCACTTTCCCCTCCAACGTCCCCCCTCAGACTATCCCTCTCCCAATCCAGCTTGGGATTCATCCAGTCCAGCCTTTCGCATGATGAATTCTGCACAGAAGTTAAATAAGCAGGGAGACAATATACAACCTTGCCGTACTCCTTTCCCAATTTTGAACCAATCAGTTGTTCTAACTGTAGCTTCTTGTCCCACATAGAGATTTCTCAGGAGACAGATGAGGTGATCCGGCACTCCCATTTCTTTAAGAACTTGCCATAGTTTGCTGTGGTCGAGGCAGTGAAAAGTTTTTGCGTATTCAATGAAGTAGCACCTTAGAGACCAACTATGTTTGTTATTGGTATGAGCTTTTGTGTGCTTAGTTGGTCTCTAAGGTGCTACAAGTTTTTTTAATTAATATTTATATTATGACTTATGGAGAAAGAATCGTGGTGGCAGCAATAATTCGTCCGTGTGGTTGACGTCATTAATTATTAATTAACATCATGACTATTCCTCGTAAGCATTCCTCTCATGAATATTAATAGCCATTCCTCGCTGGCCCGACTCACTATTATACTGGACCCCCTTGGCGAAGCGCCTTTGCAGCGCCTGGTTCATGGACTGCAGGCCCGCCGGGATGGGCTTCTCCCGAGCGGGGCCTTGCTCCGAGCCCACCAGCTTCTTGAGCGCCGAGAACATCCCGGCCGGGAGGAGCCGGCGCCCAGGCCGGCCCAGCGGAGGAGCGGACGAGTGGCGAGGCGGCCCTTCACAACGACGACGCCATCTTTCCCATCCTTCCTCCTCTTCTTCGCTAAGCAACCGGGCAACGGAAGCGAGCGCGTAGCTACTTCCGGCGGCGAACGGCAGCCGTCGAGGGACAAAGTTTCCGCGCGGCAGAGTGATTTCAGCCAATGAGGCGCTTGGGACAGGAAACGCGGAGGGACAATTCGCGAAAGGGACGCGGGAGCTGGCGACGGTGGCCGGCGAGGGACTGGATTAGCAAGCGAGACTACCGCGCCGGAAGTGGAGGCCTCGTTACTAGGCAACGCGAGAGGAAGCGCGGCTTGCGTTGGAGTGATACAACGACGCTGTTCCATTCTAATAGAAATGATTAAGTTATATAGACATTTTCCTCATATAGTAAGATAAATGATATATGCATAGCAATCAATTTGTGTGTGTGTGTGTGTGTGTGTGTGTGTGAATTAAATCAAGCCTTGCCAAACTCCGGCCCTCCAGAAATTTGGGACTACAACTCCCATCATCTCTGACCACTGGTCCTGTGAGCTAGGGATGATGGGAATTGTAGTCCCAAACGTTGAAGGGCCGGAGTTTGCCTAGGCCTGAATTAAATCAATAAATGAAACTGCGACCGGAGAGAAAGGGATGCTAATTTCTCTCTCCTCCAGCCGGGGAACAAATAAAATTATTATTATTATTATTATTATTATTTCGCTACCGTGAGTAGACTTCGTTGACCGTCGCTAGGCAACCGCGGCCGCCATGCTGTTTGTTCCGCCGCCGCTAGGCGACCGCGGCCGCCATCTTGTTTGATCCCCGAATAATAAAAGCAAAGAGGCGGGAGCCCGAGGAGGACGGAGAGAGTGCGTCTACGGCAAGCAGCAGGGGACAAGTGGCGGCAGCCATCTTGAGTGTGGCGGACTGAATGGGCCAGTAGGGCGCTCCGCGAGGGACAATTTTCACACACCCCAGCATTTTCCAAACGCTTAAATCTTTATTATTGTTTCACACACCAAATGAGTTATTAATATTAATAATATTTTGCATTCTTTCACTTTTTGGAGGCTCCCCTCTGCTTCTTCTTGACCACTTTGGTCTTGTCCCCGATGAGCTTCAGGCCCTGCTTCTTGATCTCCTCTCGCCCGGGGATGTAGCTGTGGTCGATGTCGGCAAAGTTGAAGGCCTCTGTGGGACAAGAGCCAAGGGGTGGGATGGATGATTGCCCGGGGTCCCAGGCCACAACCTGCCCTTTCTGCCCTTGCAAGGATGGATGACATCTTGGGAACCCTCAAGACTAAGACCCATCTCCCCCATCCAATCTGGATCCTGCCAGGCCGGCCGGCCGGCCGGGAGTTGTAGTGCTGCGGTACCCAGCGGGGACTGATGCATACCCCGGACGTCTTCGTCGTCCTCGAAGGTGATCCTCAGGTTCTGGGTTTCCTCCCGGGTGCTTTCTTCCAGGACGTTCCTCACCTGGACAAAGGTCTGCGGAGGGCGACTTAATTATTAGTTTGTTATTTACCATATTTTTCCATGTATAAGACTAGGTTTTTTTCCTAAAAAATAATGTCCAAAAATTGGGGGGGGGAGTCATACATGGATAGATCTCCCCCATTTTATTAAATCCGAGTCCCCCATAATAAGGGGCGTCTTATACATAGGGTGTCTTATAGACGGGCGGAAATACGGTAGTTAATTATGTAAATTAATAATGGGGTTGGAAGCAATCTATGTGGGATTATTCTGTCCTGTTTTAAATGCTCATAAACCCTCCAGTGCCCAATTTTATACGTTCCTATGAGTCTCAAGCCTGTCGGCATTCCTGGACTGCTCCAGTTCCCAGCATTGCCTGGGGGAATTGGGTATTCTTCTTAAACCTCCGCCCGGCGCTCTCCCGAACACGGCACTACAGTTCTCGCACCTCATTGGACTCCTCCTGGCTGAAGTCAAAGTACAGCGGCTTCGCCACCACCTTCAGCAGGTGAAGCAGCCGCCCCTCGCAAAACTGGAGCTTCTGGAAGACGTCCCAGGCCTCACCACGGAAGTCGTCCTAGAGGGGAGAACCGGGGAGGAAACTTGGGAACTCCTTGCAATGGGAAATGCAATTCTGGAACTGAGACCGTTTCAAAAAAGATCTTTGGGGTTCAATCTAGGAACTACCTGCTGCATCAGAGGGAGGTGAACGTTTGGAGAGCCAAGGTGGAAAAACGGAGGGCTTTGGGGTTAATCTATAAACTCCCCACAGCATGAAATGTAGCTGAATTTTTGGAGATTCGGGGTTGGTTGATTGATTGATTTAACTCCCCGCGGCATGAAAGGTAGCTGGAGAGAACAAGGAATCACGACAACTCCCAGTGCCCATAGCATGGCACTTCCTGTTTATTACTTGGGAACTAAAGTTGGCCAGAGTGCAGAGAGAGCTACAGTTCCCAGAGTTGCCCGCAGCGAGGGATCAGCTCTGGGATAAGAACGCAAACTACATTTCCCTTAAGGCACGCTGGTGGCATTTCAACGGCCTCGCACCATGGGAACTATAGTATGGCTCAGGCATGGAGCATTGCGAACTACGGTTCCCTGTCCAGAGGAATCCGCAGTTAAACAGAAGTGTAGCAAGGCGAGCGGGAGAGGCTGTGCGTAAACTGCAGTTTCCAAGACCCAATGGCAAATGTGACTTTGGGAACTGTAGTTCGCCTTGCTGCGGTTCCCTACCTGCCCGGCCACGTGGACACCACACAGGCGCACAGCCAGGTTGTTGACGCCGTTCTCGAAGTGAAGCAGCAGCTCCTGGTGCTGGGAAACCTGGCGCTGCGCCTCGGCCAGGCGCCGGCTCTCGTCTTCCAGTGCTGCACCCAGCTCCTCGGCCAGCTTCTGCGAGCTGCGCAGGAAAGCAAGGCACCCGTTTTTTTTGGGGGGGGACCTTTGGAACTCCCCGCCCCATGATCTCGTAGAAGCACATCAAATTTGAAACCGTTACCTGAGGGCACCGGGCGCATGGTGGAATTTTAACTCCACCCGCTGGAGCTCCAGCTCCCTAAGGTGCGACTTCAGTTCCCGCCGGCGTCTTTCGCACTCGGCAATCTGCTGCTGCAGGTCCTCCTCAGACTTCTTCTGCGCCATGAAACGCCCAGCGATATCCTGCAGGGAAGAAATGGGTGCTGTAAATGATTCTTGATTGATGGGTCGACAGCACCGGAGCCTTTATTATTCGATTTGCAACCAATTATTAGGTTTTTATTATTATTATTTATTAGACAGGAAAGCAATCATTAGGACTTGATGGGATTTCTTTATTAGAAATCTAATCATATGTATTGATGTATTTGTTTATTAAATTCCCAGCCAATTATTGGTATAGATGAGATTTCTTTTTTTCTTACATTTACAGGCAATTATTGGTTTTCATGAGATTTCTGTCTTAGATTTACAACCAATTATAGATTTGCTGAGGTTTTACAGTCAATTATTGGTATAGATGAGATTTCTTTCTTTTTTTAATTAGATTTACAACCGATTATTGGTTTTCATGAGATATCTGTCTTTCTTAGATTTACAAGCAATTATAGATATTGCTGAGATTTTACAGCCAATTGTTGATATAGATGATTCCCCCCCCCCTTAGATTTACAACCAATTCTTGGTATAGATTAGATTTCTGTCTTTCTAAGATTTACAACCAATCATTGTTTCTCAGATTTGCAAGTAATTATTGGTATTGATGAGATTTCCTTCTTTCTTACATATACAGCCAATAATTTGTATTGATGAGATTTCTGTCTTTCTTATATTTACAACCAATTATTGATATTGCTGAGATTTTACAGCCAATTATCGGTATAGATGATTTCTTTTTATTATTATTAGATTTACAACCAATTATTGGTTTTGATGAGATTTCTGCCTTTCTTAGATTTACAACAAATCATTCATTATCGGTATTGAAGAGGTTCTTCAATTTGCAAGCACTTATTGGTATTGATGAGATTTCCCTTTTTTTTAACAACCAATTATTGGTATGTGTGACATTTTAATGTATTTTTAATCTTTGTTGGAAGCCTGCCCAGAGTGGCTGGGAAAACCCAGCCAGATGGGCAGGGTACAAATAAATTATTATTAATTATTATTATTATTATCATTAACCAATTATTGCTATTGATGAGATTTCTTTCCTTCTTCAATTTACAGCCAATTGTTGGTATTGATCTGATTTCTTTCTTTCTGAAATTCGCAACCAGTTCTTAGACTTTAGGCGATTGATTGTCTCCTAAGCTTTCCCGCCCAGGCGCCTGGAACTACAATACCCAGAGGTGGGAGCACTGCACGGCGGCCTTGATCTTGTCCACTTCGGTGGTCACCAGGCCCTGGTACTCGATCTGAGCCTTAGAAGCTTCCAGCCTGGCCCCTGGGAGGAGAGAGAGAGAGAGAGAGAGAGAGGAGGTGACGGGGCACTGCGCGCTTTGACTCCCGGGCGGGAATGGGGCCAAGCGGCCCTTGCTTACCTCTCATCCCCTCGCGGCCCATCAGGCTGGGGAAGTCCATGTCCCGGCGGCCTTGCTGGCGGAGAGAGGGAGCCGTGTGCAATGGTTAGAGCGGCGAGGGAAAGGGGCTAGGCGCCACCCTGGGGTTCCCAGCTCGGCCGCGCCTGCTCACCAGCGTCCGGCGGTGCCTCTCGGAGGCGTCCTTGGTGCGAATCCTCTCGATCTGCTTCTTCTGGATATTGAGCGAGTTGTCGCGGAACTTCTTCTCGGCCACCAGCTCCGTCTCCGTATTGACCATGTCGGCCTGCGAGCAATTAAAATATTATGGAATAATAATAATAATAATTTTATTATAATAATACTAATAATTATTAATAATAATAAATACCCCGCCCATGTGGTTAATTATCGACAGTCGTTCGTGGAAGAATTCACTAACGAACGTGCATTTCTTAGTATTTTTTTAATTTTTGTATTGATTTTCATTTTCTAATCGCCGAGCGATTTCCAAAATCATGTTTCCAGTCCTCAGGGCTCTGGTCTTATTATTATTATTATTATTAGTAGTAGTAGTAGTAGTAGTAGTAGTAGTACCTGATGAAGTGTGCCTGCACACAAAAGCTTATACCAAGAAAAAACTTAGTTGGTCTCTAAGGTTGCTTCTGGACAATTTTTTTATTTTTTTACATATTTTGACTGGGTTGGTCTACCTGAATCTGTTGTTGTTGTTGTTGTTGTTGTTGTTGTTGTTGTTTGTGTTTAGTCGTTTAGTGACCCCATGGAGCAGAGCACGCCAGGCACTCTTTTATATGCCTGTTGTCTTTGTCCAAGGAGTTTTCTTGGCAGGGATACTAGTGGCTTGCCAGTTCCTTCTCCAAGTATTATTATTAGGAAGCTTTTAATGTTTAACAGACTATTGTATTTTAATATTTTCTTGGAAGCTGCTGAGAGTGGCTAGGGAAACCCAGCCAGATGGGCAGGATATAAACAAACAAACAAACAAACAAACAAATGGCAGTCTCTCACCTGGGCCGCCTCCATGGCTTCCGTCGTGTCGAGGGTCATGAGTCGCACACCTTGCAGCTCCACCTGGTAGACTTCCACCCGTCTCTGCAGGTCGTCCAGGATGAGAGGGAGGTGAGCCAATTCCTGGGGAGAAAGAATCGGCGGGGAAAATAATAATAATAATATTAAATAATAATTTGTATCCTGCCCTCCCCTGCCCAAGCTGGGCCAAGAGCAGCTAACATCATATAAAACACAATATACATAAAAACAAACAAACAATCAATTAAAATACATCCCAAAATTAATTCAAATAAATTAAAATTAGAATTAGAATAATGAAGAAAGATCCATTGAAACGCCATTATTGCGAGGAGGGTTAAGCAATAGATTAATAATGAGGATTAGAATGTATAATATAATCATCGTCAAAGCAATTTTCCTCATATTAGAGTTGAGGAATATTGTTATTATTAAGCAATATACTGTAATCCAGTTGAGAACCTCTTTTTATGAGAGTTATGGAATGTTGTTATTAGTATTATAAAGCAATATTGAGAACCTATTCTTATTAGAGTTAAGGATTATTCTTCTTCTTAGCAATCTAGTCCAGATGATAATGTATTCATAATATTAAAGTACTGTATTATTATTATTATTAAGCAATATAATTCAGTTGAGAACCTATTCTTGTTATTATTAATGAAGCAATATGCACTCCCATTGAGAAACTGGGTAGTTTCTCGATGGTTCTGTATATTGCTTCATTATTATTAATATTTATTTATTTCCATATTATTATTATTATTAATGAAGCAATATACAGTCCAATAGAGTGGGGTGGGGGAAAGCCCTCACATCTCTCAGCACGTCCAGCATCTTCCGGTACAGCATGTGGGCGTTCTCAGCTGTCGCGATTAGCACCCGGGTCTTCTCCACGCTGTTCTCCAGCCGGCGGATCTCCTGCAAGTGGGGGGGGGCCAGCGGAGCCGTTAACCCGGGGAACTCCCTGCTGCAGGAAGGCAGGGTTGGCAGCGGTTTTTTGCCGGGGGGGGGGGATTGAAAACCTCTCAATGCGTCAAGATGGACGGGACTCAAAAAATTAAATAATAATAATATTATTATTTATTGAATCTGAGGTTCCTTCAGAGCACGGTGTCTCCCTGCCTTGGTGCCGCACCCCTCTCACCTTCAACTGGGCTTGAGCCTCGGGCCCGGGAGTCTCGAGGGCGACGAGTCCCTGCAAGATGACCTGTAGCTCCTCAAGGTGCATGCCGCGCCGCTTGACCTCGTAGAGCAGGGCGTTGTGCGTGTTCATGCGGCCAAAGACATAGCTGCTCAGCGTGGCTCGAGCTTGCTGTCCAGGGGGCAGGGGGAGACACTTTGTCAATCGGCGAGCCGGTCGATCAGTCAGCGATCCCTCCCTCCGATAACCAGTTGCCACGGCCTCACCTCCACCGTGTATTCTGCCAGAGCCACCTTCTCCCTCTTGCGGTCACGGCAGGCCCGGGTGATGGTGGCGTGGTCATACTGCGGGGAGAAGGAGAGGGCCGGCGGGTGGGTCAGCCTAGATGATCTGGGTTCCCTTTCCCCACAATCCCAGTTTGCTAATCCACCTTGGCGTGGAGCTTAATTCCTCAATTCTTTCTTTCCCTTTCCTTACTTTATTCCTTCCTCCCCTCCTTCCTAAATCTTTCCTTTCCTTCCTTCATTCCTTACTTTCCTCCTTAGTTCTTCCTTCCTTCCTTCCCTCTTTCCTAAATCCTTCCTTCTTTCTTTCTTTCCTCCCTCCCTCCTCTTGTCAAGCAATCCGTCAATCAATGCCATGACAGAAAGGCTTTGTTAACTCGATTGCCCTGCGATTGACGCCAATGGGTCCCTGGGTCATTTAGCTTGACCTGCAAATCCAGGAATGATTGACAGGCAAGGATCCATCCAGGCAGGAATTGCATTGTTCCGATGATTCTCTTTTGGGGACACCCGACGGTCATCTAGCCTGACCCCGAAGTCCTCCAGTCCAGCCTTCCGCAGGCTGGGAAGCGCAGAGACGAAATCCTAGAAGAGAAGGGGGAGAGGGGAGGGTCCCGGGGGTCATCCAGCCCACCCCCCTTGCCCCCCATACCTTGACAGACAGGTCAAGCTCGTGGGCTCCCTGACGAACATTTCCGCGGAGGTAGCCCAGGAGGTATTTGTTCTTGGCGACATTCTCCTCTGCCCCTTGAGCAAAGAGCTTCTTTCCCTGCTCTGAGGGGGTTCAGAGAAGGAAGCTGGCGTAGTCGCTTTTATTAGTATCATCACCGTCATAATCATTGTCCCCTCTTTATCCAATTATTATAATTAAATTATCATAATTTATAATTATTATATTATAATTAAATTAAAGACCCCTGACCGTTAGGTCCAGTATAATACTGAATATAATATATATATATATATAATTTATATATAATTGATTATAATGATGATAAAATTATTATAATTATTTTATAATCATGATAAATGATGAATAATACAATATGAATAAATTAAATTATATAATATAATACATTATATTCTATTAATAAGAATTTAAATAATAAATCACTATACATCATTATTTTTCTAATCAGGATAAAGCTTTCGTGCTTTGTTTCTCCCTCATGCCTCTCAATAATAGTAGCACCATCCTCCTCATAGTCCCCTCCTCCTCAAATTATTATAATTAAAGGTAAAGGTACCCCTGACCATTAGGTCCGGTATAATACAATACATTATTATATCATGTGACTATTTATATTACTGGTATATTATTAATTATTTATCATTATTATAAAAAATATAATTATTTTATAATCATGATAAATAATGAATAACACGAGGATATAATCATATATGACGTTATGTAAAGAACGAATCATGTTTTCCTATGGATGGTCAAGCATTTTGTCTTTCTTCCTCCCCGATGCCCCTTGATCCCCAGGAGCCCCCTTTCCTGATGTGCTAGATTTCTCCCTGCGATCCAGCCCACCTTGCAGGTGGATGATGGCCTGGAGGCCCTCAATCTGCTCCTTGACGTCCCTCTTCCTGGCAAAGCGCATAGCGGCCAAGTGGGGGGCGGATGGGGCACTGGGGCCACGCCTGCAGGCTCCTGTGTGATGTCACAGAGGCGGTTGTGACCTCACAGGGTTCCCTCGCTGTTTGATCCTGGAATGGCCTTCTAGCCCAGCCCCACTGAATCCCGGAATGATTGACGGGGAAGGGGCCCAACCTTCGGCCAGGCGGCTGGAATGATAGACTTGTAAAAACCCCTTTTAAAAGCCCTGAAGTTTCTAGTCCTCAATAAACCTACTTTTCAGAAGGAAAGAAGAAAGGGACCCCGAGAGCCTTCTAGTCCAACCCTTTGATCTGAGCATCTTGGACCCTGCCCCCATGTCTCCTCTTGCCCTCCACCAAAAACCCATCAAGTGAAACAAAAGATATTTACATTTCCCTGTATCCCAGCTAAGTGAATCACACCTTTTTGTTTGACACTCAGATATCAGGATGCCAGAGATTATCAGGCCTGTCTTCCTGAGCTGGTTTTCAGACATGTGGCCTTATTTGTTTTGGAACATTAATAACAATTATTATATATAAATAAAATACCTTAAAATTATTACAACAGAGGCAGTGGGAAATTTTACTTTCTTGGGCTCCATGATCACTGCAGATGGACACAGCAGTCATGAAATTAAAAGACGCCTGCTTCTCGGGAGGAAAGCAATGACAAACCTAGACAGCATCTTAAAAAGCAGAGACATCACCTTGCCGACAAAGGTCCGTATAGTTAAAGCTATGGTTTTCCCAGTAGTAATGTATGGAAGTGAGAGCTGGACCATCAAGAAGACTGATCGCCAAAGAATGGATGCTTTTGAATTCTGGTGCTGGAGGAGACTCTTGAGAGTCCCATGGACTGCAAGAAGATCAAACTTATCCATCCTTAAAGAAATCAGCCCTGAGTACTCACTGGAAGGACAGATCCTGAAGTTGTGGCTCCTGTACTTTGGCCACCTCATGAGAAGAGAAGACTCCCTAGAAAAGACCCTGATGTTGGGAAAGATGGAGGGCACATGGAGAAGGGGACGACAGAGGATGAGGTGGTTGGACAGTGTTCTCGAAGCGACTGGCATGAGTTTGGCCAAACTGCGGGAGGCAGTGAAGGATAGGGGTGCCTGGCGTGCTCTGGTCCATGGGGTCACGAAGAGTCGGACACGACTGAACGACTGAACAACAACATTTAAATCTGGATTTTCAAGACGGCTTACAAGAGTGACCCCAAAACGATACCAAACGGATCAAAAGCATTAAAAATAAAAGCAATTATCCAAGCAACGATAGAAAAAAGCAGTAAACGTGGCTCTCTGAGTGAAGAAGAAGAAGAAGAAGAAGAAGAAGAAGAAGATCAATTAAGATCCTAGGCAATCCTTTTTTAAATGACTAAAACATAGCTCTCGGGGCAGATAATAATAATAATAATAATAATAATAATAATAATAATGGAGGATCTTAAAACTGGGGATCGCAAAACCTTGCCAAAACCTTAAGAAAACTTGCTCCCCCCCTTTTTTTGCAAGCTTTGGGTGAATTTGGGACATTTTGCAAAGTTTGTCCAAAATTTGTTCCGGCTTTGGGGTGTTTTGCAAGATTTTTTTGCCTTCTTTGTTTGCTTCTGTGAATGATTGGCAGCAGGTGGCAAATGATTGACAGTGTGCAAACAAAAGGAGCTGCATTCGTGATAACTGAAATTTAAGCTGTGTTTAATACGAAATTGAGCTGCAATTGGCCTTAAAAATGGACCGACTTCTGTAACCCTCAAGGCCTGGTTTCTCCAGATGAAAATAAGGTGAATTTAACAGGAAAATAACCGGCATTTTGCCTAAAAACTACTGTCCAGGAGAAAAATGCAGTAATTTTCTGGTCCTCAAGGGAGGTTGTAATAGGATGTTAATAGGAAAATGATATGCATTTAACTTTAAAATGCAGCAAGTTGCTAGTCCTCAAGGAAGTTTTGAATAGGATTTTTTTTTAAATAGAAAAATAAGGAAAATAATGTAGCTGGGCTCGAAATGAGCAGCATTTAATTGGATATAAGCTCTGTTTTACCTTCAAATGGAGCAAGTTTCTACTCCTCAGTGCCTGCTATCATAGAGAAAATCTAATAAGTGATCAGTATATATAGTTAAAATGATGATTTTATTTTGACCAAGTAATAATGGTTTGAACTACAATTCCCATCATCCCTGACTACTGGTCCTGTCCTGTGAGCTAGGAATCATGGGAGTTGTAGTCTCAATACAGCTGGAGGGCTGAGTTTGCCTATGCCAGGCACCCACAAACTCGGCCCTCCAGCTGTTTTGGGACTACAACTCCCATGATCCCTTGCTAACAGGACCAGTGGGTCGGGGATGATGGGAATTGTAGTCCCAAACCATATGGAGGGCCAAAGGTTGCCTGGGCCTGATTTCGACGCAAGCTTCCCGTCTGATATTGAGGATCGATTTGTGTCTTGTTCCTTCAGGGTCTGCTTATTAATAACACGACAGATAACGAACGCTGCTAATAATTCCAGCAGCCGAGAAAAAGAGCTCTTTCTTTCTATGAAGATGCAGACTTCCTATCTGAAATTGATGATTGATCTGCTCATTAATCTGATATTGATGATTGATATGCTCATTAATAATACGACGGATAACGAACTCTGCTAATAATGGAAGCAGCAGCCGAGAAAAAGAGCTATTTCTTTCTATTTCTTTCTATTTAGATGCAAGCTTCCCACCTGACATTGAGGATCGATTTATGCCTGCCCGTTAATCCATTCTCTCGGCAAATAATGAAGGTTGCTGATGCGATAAGCGGAAGGTCAATGGCCGAGCGGATCTTCTCCCCAAGGCCAGGCCAAAGTTCTTTCCCGTCGGACCCCAGAAGCTGCCACTTCTCCACCGCAGGCAGACGTCTTCTCCTCTCTCTTGGGAAATATGGAGCCCCTCACGATCCTCGCATTCGCCACCCTGGTCCTGGGTGTGAATGTTGGCGAGGGACAAGCCCAGGAGGCTCTGGAAGTGGAGAAGGTAAGGGCCGTGGGGCTACGGAACTGCCCGGCACTTGAAGGGCAGGGGGTGGAGGGGAGGGTGGCAAATCCAAGGACTGGCTAATAATAATAATAATAATAATAATAATAGATCAGAAGAATCTTTACTTGCATAAGCCTCTAGCAGTAATAGGAAAGGTACTTAAAATAGAAATAAATAAAATGGAAACAGAAGGAAATGAAATGAAATGTACTGGAAACTTAACTATGCAAAGTACATTTTGGAGGTTAATAATAATAATAATAATAATAATAGATCAGAAGAATATTTGCATCAGCCTCTAGCCCTAGCAGTAAAAGGAAAGGTACTGGAAATAGAAATAAATAAAATGGAAATAGAAGGAAATGAAATGAAATAAAATGTACTGGAAAGGTCATTGCAGAAAACGAGGGTAAACCCGAGATTTGGTGGCACATCTGATTCGCATATTAAATTAAATTTATTCATTGTTAAGTGGTAGGAGATTCCGGGTCGGTGTTAACCCGGGGAATACCCCGTGACTTTCCCGGTCCTTTGGGGCAGGGAAGTCCTATATTAACCTAGGGAACTCCCTGCCACTTGGCATTCGAGGGAATGTCAGCCAATTCTGGTCAGAAAGGGAGAAAATGCAGGGGACCATGGGAACTCCCCGCCACTTGGCATGGAAGCCAATGGCAGCCAGTTAAGGGCCTAAGGAAAGAGGGCACCGTTAACCTGCAGAACTGCCCGACACATGCCCTTAAATGGAATGACAGTCGAGTCTGGTTAACCCGTTGAACTAACTGCTGCATGGAATGAAGTTGGATTGCATGACTATTAGGATGATTAATTAAATTTGGGTCGTAGTGTTGGACTGCGGTTAAATTTTGATTTTAGGGTAGGATGAAACCTCGAGAGTTATTGTGGATCCATCGGGATTTTTCAAGCCTGACACTGATAAGAAAGACAATAATAATAAAGATGTAAGTGGATGCAGACAGGTGTATAATAAATGTGGGAAAAGATGTTTGGAAGATAAAAAGGGCAAGGGACTGTATGGTGGTGAAATACGGACTTAAATCCACACAGAGACATTGTTTGCTTTTATTTATCTTGCTTGTCGGAATATATCAGAGGCTGTGGAAATATTGGAACGCGAAAACAAAGGACAATAGTTGATTAGATACCTCTGGAGTTTGAAGCATGGAAAGCCCCTAAATAAAATTAAAATAATAATTAGGTAGATTTGGAACTTTTCTTTTTTATTGATAATTAGATAAATAATTTGGAATGTTTCATGTGATTCTGTTGTATTGGAAATTCTAATAAATATGATTTGGCGGAAAAAAAAAAGAATGGCAATAATGATAATGCTCTTCCCCATCAGCTCTACGGGAAATGGTACGAGGTGGCCATTGGGTCAACCTGCCGCTGGATCCAGGCCCACCGCAGCCGCCTCAGCGCCGGGACTCTGGTCCTGGGCCCAGGGAAGGCACCTGGGGACCTCGCCGCCACCAGCACCCGGCTCAGGTGCGTGGCGGCCCTATGAGGGGGGGTGCCCCAGGTGGGAAATCCCTTAGGATCACCCAGCCCAAACAGATGTAGAGATTGTCACGGAACATTCCTGGGGGTCATCTAGTCTGACCCCCTGACCCTGTCTCTTTTGTCGCAGGCAAGGGGCATGCCGGGCCTACACTGAGGACTACCAGAAGAGTGTCGAGTTGGGAAGATTCACGTTTCACAATGCAAGTAGGTTTATTTCCGAGCCTAATATCTCAAATTTTTTTGCTCCCTCCTCTCATCCTGCACATTGTTCCTCCATGAATAAAGCCTTTCATCACCTATAAAGTTGACTAATCTGAACCCCTCAGATAAATCCCCGGTGCCTTTGTATATATCCATTTCCCCCCCACGAATAAGGCCTTTGATCACCTATAAAGTTGACTCATCGGAACCCTTGTGAGCCACAACCCTCAAGCATATCCCCGCCTCTCGTTCCAGGGTGGAAGGCGCATGGTGAGACCTTTGTGGCGCGAGCCGACCCCAATGAGTTTGCTGTCTGGGTGACGAAGAAGAACAGCACCCATGGGCTCAGCACCACTGCCAAGCTCTACGGTGTGTAAAAATCCCCGCAGCGTGAAATGTAGTTCAGCGCAAAGGATAGAGACAACAATCCAAGGAAACTCCCTGCAGCGTGAAATCTAGCTAAATTTTAAAAAACAGGAAGGTCGCTTCCGTGCTGCTGAATTTTGTATAATGGGGGGGGCGTCTTTTTTAACCTAGGTGACTCCCCACTGCGTGAAATAGCTGGGCAGGAAAAGGAACAGAAATTGTGGTCAAGGGGTTAAACTCCCTGCAGCCTGAATATAGCTCATATTTATTTCAACTGGGGAACTCCCTGCTCCTGGAAGTGTTTGGGATCCTGCCATTCTCACCTTCTAGTTCAGTGAGTTTCAAAAGCCAAGGACTTCTCGCCCCTAGCGGCGTATTGCAAGGACCCGAATCCCTTGCCCCATTGCAGGAAGGACCGCAGCGCTGAGCGAGGACCTGGTGGAGGACTTCCGGAGACAGGCCTTGGGCCTGGGGATCCCTGAGGATGCCATCTTTGTCCTGAGCAACCAAGGCAAGTGGCGGGGAGAGGAGGTGGCAGGTTCAAATGTGAGGGACCAATGTTGGACCCTTTGCAGAGCCCAATAAGTTTGCTTGGCCTATAGATTTGGGGTTTGGGGGATTTCCAAGATCACCCCTAAATCCCCCAAAGTCTGACTCGCTGCACCCCAATTTTCCATACCCAAATGGGACCCCTTTGCAGAGAAGCCCCCTCAAGAAACGGGTCCAAACCCCCTCTGTCTTTCCTCAGGGGAGTGCATTCCACCCAAGGCCGAAGAAACACCCCAGGTAGGTGACCCTAAGGGGACAGGTGGGTGGGTGGGTGCTCAGGCTTCCAGGAGCACCCAGGGACCCTCGGGTGCCATGGCGATCCCTCCTCTCTACTCCACCCACAAAAAAGCTCCTCCATCGATAAAGCTTTTGACCTCAGTCAGACACCACTGACAAATGCAGTCTGATATCTCAGGGCTGTGTGACTCCTAAGGGTGCTTACCCTGCACCCATAAAAAGGTAAAGGTAAAGGGACCCCTGACCATCAGGTCCAGTCATGTCCGACTCTGGGGTTGCGGCGCTCATCTCGCTTTATAGGCCAAGGGAGCCGGCGTTTGTCCGCAGACAGCTTCCGGGTCATGTGGCCAGCATGACGAAGTCGCTTCTGGCGAACCAGAGCAGCGCACGGAAACGCCGTTTCCCTTCCCGCTGGAGCGGTCCCTATTTATCTACTTGCACTTTGATGTGCTTTCGAACTGCTAGGTGGGCAGGAGCTGGGACCGAGCGACGGGAGCTCGCCCCGTGGCAGGGATTCGAACCGCCGACCTTCTGATCAGCAAGCCCTAGGCTCTGTGGTTTAACCCACAGCGCCACCTGGGTCCCCTCCCTGCACCCATAGGGTGTGGCAAACGCCCTGCTCATTGACCGTGGAAATCTTGCAACACCACTTCCAACACCACTTTTGCACACAATCTCATTTCCAACACCAGTCTTGCACCCGCTCTGAAAGCTCCATGGGGTGCCTGCCCTCCACCCCTGGGCTGGGCTGACCATTTGGGGTGCACCTCAGGGTCCCTGTTGACAATGCCTCATGCTACATTTTCCAGGAGAGGGTGCGGAGGACCCCCTTGTTTGAGGAAGAAGGCTCTGCCGACGGATCTGTACCCGCGTTCCCAAACGTCAAGGAAGGTGGGTGCTCACAATGCGGTGGGGGGACCCTTCCTTGTGGGGCAGGGAAGTTCATGTGAGGGTCTGCTACTTATCTCCCTGAGAGTTCCCCACATTCTGCATGCTACTTCTCACAAGGCAGAGAGTTCCCCACATTCTGCATGCTACTTAGGCAGGGATTTCCTCAGATTTTGCATGCTACTTCTCATGAGGCAGGGAGTTCCCCAGATTCTGCATGCTACTTGTGCAGGGATTTCCCCAGATTTTGCATGCTACTTCTCACAAGGCAGGGAATTCCCCAGATTTTGCATGCTATTTCTCACGAGGCAGGATATTCCCCAGATTTGGCATTGTACTTAGGCAGGGAGTTCCACAGGTTTTGCATGCTACTTATCACGAGGCAGGGAGTTCCTTAGATTTTGCATGCTACTTCTCACGAGGCAGGGAGTTCCCCAGATTTTGCATGCTACTTCTCACTAGGTATTGAGAAAATGTCCCGTCCCCCCTTCGATTGAGATTTTATATTCCCTTCCCCGCAAGCTGACTGCCAGCTCCTCAAGGACGAAGGCCCCTGCCTGGGCCGAGAAGTGCGCTATTTCTACAACGCCAGCGCCCAGTCGTGCCAGAGTTTCCTCTACGGCGGGTGCCTGGGCAATGCCAACCGCTTCCCGACGGAGAGGGCCTGCCTGCAGACCTGCCGGACGGAAGGTGAGGGACGGGAGGGCTTCCAGGGTCATCTAGGATGACCCGCTGCCAAGAAGGGATCTCAGCTGTTAATCCTCGAACGATGGGCAGGAATAGACTTCCTCTGCCCCGGAGGCTCTCTGGGAACAACTCAAGAACCTCCTCTCCTCTTCCTTAGCTGCCTGCCGCCTTCCCATCATCCCTGGCCCGCCCTGCCCATCCGAGTTCTGGGCCTTTGATGCCGCCCGGGGCGCCTGCATCACCTTCCGGGGCTGTGGCGCCAACGCCAACAAGTTCTACCTGGAGAAGGAGTGCAAGGAGTACTGCGGGGTGCTCCCTGAAGGTGCGGCGCCCCCATTATTATTATTATTATTACTATTATTATTATCATTATTATTATTGGGAAAAGATTCTAGTCCTCATCGCTGAGCAAGTTCCAAAATCAAGTTTCCAGTCCTCAGGGCTCTGGTCTTTGCAAAAAGTCATAGCACAACCTTGAGGACCAGAAACATCATCATCATCATTACAGGTACAGGTAGGTAGCCGTGTTGGTCTGCCATAGTCAAAACAAAATAAAATAAAAAATTCCTTCCAGTAGCACCTTAGAGACCAACTAAGTTTGTTCTTGGTATGAGTTATCTGAAGAAGTGTGCATGCACACGAAAGCTCATACCAAGAACAAACTTAGTTGGTCTCTAAGGTGCTACTGGAAGGAACTTTTTTTAAAAAAAAATTATTATTACAGGTAGATAGCCTGTAATAGTTGAAATAATTATTACAGGTAGGTAGCCTGCTATAGTCGAAACAAATAAAAAAAAAATTCTTTCCAGTAGCACCTTAAAGACCAACTAAGTCGAAAGTTCATACCAAGAACAAACTTAGTTGGTCTTTAAGGTGCTCAAAGCAAGTTTCTCATCCTCATCATTTCTCCCCTCTCCTCTTTAGGGGACGATGACTTCCTCCGTCTGACGGTGCCCTGAAGCCAGCCCACGCTTCTCAAATCCACAGCCCCAACTTGCCAACAAACGCGGCAATAAATGCGGCATTTTCTGCACCGAGGTTTGTGGCAGGTTTCGAGTCTTTACTTTTTTGTTTCTTGAATTCATTTCACTTGATATAAAAATAAAAATTGAGATAGGCTGGGCCAGGCACTGGGGGCTCCATTAAAGGGACCCCTCACCATTAGGTCCAGTCGTGTCTGACTGGGGTTGCGGCGCTCATCTCGCGTTTCTGGCCGAAGGAGCCGGCGTACAGCTTCTGGGTCATGTGGCCAGCAGGACTAAGCCGCTTCTGGCAAACCAGAGCAGCGCACGGAAACGCCATTGACCTTCCCGCCGGAGCGGTACCTATTTATCTACTTGCACTTTTGACGTGCTTTCAAACTGCTAGGTTGGCAGGAGCTGGGACCGAGCAATGGGAACTCACCCCGTCATTGCGGGGATTCGAACCGCCAACCTTCTAATCAGCAAGCCCTAGGCTCAGTGGTTTAACCCACAGCGCCACCCGTGTCCCTGGGGGCTCCATTAGGGATTAATAAAAGACTAATCCCAAATATATAAACCAAACTAGGATATAATATTTCCCCCTAGGAAATTCAGAGACTGTCTCTGAAACTGGAACCTCCGTTATTCTGTAACCGGAGTCCACAAATCCTATAAATAGGAGCTTATGAATCCTATTAATAGGAGGCTATGAAACTTATTAATAGCCAATTATTCCTTCTAATAGGAGCCTATGAATCCTATTAATAGGAGCCTGTGAATCTGATTAATAGGCAGTTAATTCTAATAGGAGACTATGAATCCTATTAATAGGAGACTATGAATCTTATTAATAGCCAATTGATCCTGCTAATAGCCTATGGATGCTACTAATAGGAGGCTATGAATCTAATTAATAAGAAATTATTCCTTCTAATAGGAGCCTATGGATCCTACGAATAGGAGCCTAGGAATCCTATTAATAGCCAATTAATCCTGCTAATAGCCTATGGATCCTGCTAATAGGAGGCTATGAATCTTATTAATAGCCAATTAATCCTATATTAAGAGGAGCCTATTCATCCTATTAATAGGAGCCTATTCGTCCTATTCATTGCCTATCAATCCTACTTACAGGAGCCTATGAATCCGATTATTAGACTTAGAGGAATTCAGATAGACTGCCTGTTCCACTGGAGGATCCATCAGGGCATAATTGTCCCACATATTTCAAAGCGTATCAGACCGATTAACCTACTAGAATACAAGAGGATACAATAAAATAAAATTGGAGCTTATAAAGCCTAATAATAATAATAATAATAATAATAATAATAATAATAATAATAATAATAGGATTGCAGGGTTCAGGACATTCCTATCCATTAAAAGGAGAGGGGGGATCTGAAATATAGAAATGGAGCATTCCAATATATTTCAAAGGGGGGTAGTTATGATCTAAACAGAGCTTTCCAATCTATTTTAATGGGAGGGGTTTATCAATTATCAAAAAGGAGCTTTCCAATCTGTTTTAATGGTAGGGTGGTTTATCAATTATCAAAAAGGAGCTTTCCAATCTATTTTAAGGGGAGGTGTTTATTAATTATCCAAATGGAGCATTCCCAATTATTGGAACCATCCAAATTATTATTATTATACATCTAAATGGAGTGCTTCAATTCTTCAAAAAGGGGGTGTCCTGAAATATCTAATTGTCACTTTCTAATGCGTTTAAAAGGGGAGCGTGCTTAAGAATGAAAAAATGATTGTCCCCATTCCTAAATGGAAAATTCCAGATATTATCTAAATGGAGCATTCCAATTCTTCAAAGAGAGGGGGCTCTGAATTATCTAAACGGAGCATTCAAATTCTTCCAGGGGGGGGTAGCGTTCCAATTCTTCCCAAAGGGGGGGGGTTCCTTAAATTATCACAGGAGCAGAACTTGAACCCAGATCTTGGTTGGCACTTGACTGCTGAAGATCCAAAAGGGGAGAATGGGGGCGCCAGAAGGATCATGGAGTTTGACGGCAATGGGAAACCCCCAAGTCACCTAGCCTAACCCCAAGACACACAGCTTACAAAACACACGGCACAAATGCTCTATTAAAATAGCTATATTTTAAAGGTTGAACGGGGAGTGGGGGGTTGGGGAAAGGGAATGTCACACACTGTAGAAAACGGGGGTGAAATCGGAGTGGGGTGGGGTCTCCCCTGGCAAGGGAGACAAGCAGCATTTGAATTTACAGTCAACGTCGCTTTAATATAATATATATCTCTATAACACCCCCCCCCATTTCCAGACATTAAATGGTATTTCCCCCCGCAGCCCCAGTAGTTTCCTCCGCCTCCCTGCTTGTGCAGCAGGGGGCGCCTTTGAGTTGAGTTTAGAATAAGAGAGATTCCTTCCATTCGACCCCCTCCCAAATGTGGGCTTTGGGGGATGCCAGGAGGGCGGACCCCGAAATCGGTGCGGGGTGGGGAATAAAACAGGAGCGCCCCTCGAAAGCGGCGTGTTTGCGTCTCAGGACACCCCATAAAACGGGGGCAATCTCGAATCCAGGGTCGGGGGGGGTTGTCCGAGTGAAAGCCCCCCCCCCAAGCGAGGCAACACTGCGCAGCGACAGAGGTAGATGGACAGTCCGAAAGAGAGGGGGCTGGTCCTTGTAAATATCAAGTTCTGGGGGTCCAAGGTCCGAAGCTTCGTTTGGAAAGGGGGATCTCCGGCGGTCATCTAGTCCAACCCCCTTCCCACGGAGTGTTGCAACGGGCGCTAAGTCCTCGGTGGTGCGGTTCTGGGTTCGAGTGGTGCGCTGTTTCTTTTCACCTGCCCCCTCCGGCGGCGGCGCCTCCCCCCCTGGCTTTGGCCACCAGGTAGAGGACGATGTCTTGGTGGCCCCCGAAGGCCGCCATGTGCAGGGCGCTCCAGCCGTCGCGGTTGGCCAGCCGCACGTCGGCCCCGAAGCGGACTAGCAGCTTTACCAGCTCCAAGTTGCCGTCGCTCACCGACTGGTGCAGCGCCGTCTGGCCCTCGGGCCCGAAGGCGTTCACGTTGAAGTCGCAGCTGCTCATGCCCCGCAGCAGCGCGTGCACGGCGGCCGTGTTGCCCGCGCGGACCGCCTCGCGGAAGCTGCGCTCGCCCGGCGGCAGCGGAGACGGCGGCGGAGAAGGAGGACGAGGAGGCAGCTCCGCCTGGCTCATGGCCGAAGCGGCGGCGGCGGCGGACGAGGCGCGCATGCGTGGAACGGGGCGGCGGCGGCGGCGGGGGGGGGCTGGTGAGAAGAGGGCCGCGCGGCGAGCTTCGAGTCACGTCTGGGGCTGGTAGCGACCCTTTGGATTCGACGCTTGTAGGCGGGGAGGGGAGGTTAGGGAAAGGCAACCCTCCGCAGCGTTAGGGTTCTAAGAGGGAGACCTGGTTAAGCACGCTCCAAATGGGAGTTAGGGAGGTTCTAAAAAAGAATTCGGGGTTAAAGACCCTCCCCACCACCAACACCTGGTTAAGGGCGCTCCAAGGGGAAATAAGGAGGTTCCAAAATGGAGTTGGGGGTTAAAGACACCCCCCCAGCAGCTGGTTAAGGACGCTCCAAGGGGGAGTGAAGGAGGTTCTGAAAGGGATATCGGGGTTAAAGACCCCACCACCACCACCACCCGCGGGTGGTTAAGGACGCTCCAAGGGGGTTCAGGACCTGCCTTGGGGAGCCGGGTGAAAGACACCTCTGGTTTGGATCAGTTAAAGAACGCTCTAAGGGGGAGGGGGTGTTAAGGACGTCCCTTGGGGAGTCGCGGTAAAGACCCCCGCCCGCCCAACAAAGCGAGGATCCGGTTCGGGTTGCTAAACAGCCCCCCCCCCCGTTATTCGAGGAGTCTCGCGCCGTTTGGGGTGCCCACCAGTCCTTCGAGGCTCTTCAAGGCCACCCCCCAGTTTCGAGTCCGCTTAGAAGCCCCCTGTTGTTTCTTGGGGTCCCCCCGACAACACCTTCGGAAACCGGATGACGTCCCGTCTCGGTTTCTCGCCGCTCCTTCGGGGTTAAAAAAAAGCGCGGGGGGGCCGGGATCGCGCTTCTCCAAACGCGCCCCCCTTCTTTATTCGGGGCGAGCCTCTTCTGCGCCTGCGCCGCCGCGCCGATCGCCGCCCTCGGCCGCCCCGTCCGACTGCGCGCCGCTCTGCCTCGGCCCCCCGCCTTTTGAAGCCCTCATTTGCATGCCGGCACCGCCCCACACGCGGTTCATTGGCAGCCGCCGCATTCCCAGGGCACTCATTGGCCTGGAGGAGACGCGGAACGCGGGCCCCGAGCCCCTCCGGTTGGCCGCCGCCAGCGTTCCCAGCGCCACCATTGGGTGAGCCGCGGGAGAGCCGCTCGCCATTGGCCGGGGCGCGCCGGGCGGGGAAGGAAGCGCGCCCATTGGCTGCGGCGGCGAGAGCGGAGAAAGTGGAACGTTGAGAAAAGGGAGGCACCTTTCGTTTTCCCAGCAGACAAAAAAGCGAGGGGAAATAAAAAGCGCGCTGTACATGCGCTGGTATTATTACTATTATTGTTGTTGTTGTTTATTTTTATTATTGATTTTTATTACTATTTTTATTACTATTAGTATATTATTGAATTACTATTGCTATTATTATTATTATTTTGCTGCTGCTGCTGCTGCTGTTATCATTATACCCATGGGGGAGATTCACATGCATACTGTTATAATATTTTATATGGTTTCAGAGAAAACTTATTTCATTCCATTTCTTGACTTTATTTACGTATTTTTTTCTGCAGTGAACGCACAGCTATTTTGATTTCTGATGAAGTCAAAACAAAATGCACAGGGATCCAGATTCCTTTTTCTTTCTTGCATACTTTAGTATGGATTTTTATTTGTTTACTTGCGTTCAATTTCATTTTCATTCTTAATTGACATTTATTTCATTTCTTGGCTTGACTTTGATTTGGTTTTCTTCATTAAAATTTTTGTATTGATTTTGTTTTTGATTTCCTTTTCTTTTATTAAATTGGTATAGATTTTTATATATTTGTATTTCCTTTTATTTATTAAATCTGCATTGGTCTTGTTTGTATTGGAATTCTTTTTCTTTATTAAATCTGTATTGATTATATTAATGTATTAATTTGTCTGATTTCTTTTCCTTTCTTAAATTTCTATTGATTTTATTCATTTGTATTTTTCTTTCTTAAATTTGTGTTGTTTTTATTTGTTTGCAGATACCACAAAGGGATTTCATTCAGATGATTTATTATTATTATTATTATTATTATTATTATTATTATTATTATTATTATTATTATTATTAAAAGCAGGGATTAACATTTCTTATTTTGCAGAATTTCCTCTTCCCCACCAAAAAGTTTCTTTGCCTTGGATTTCTGATTTTCCAGGATCCCCCACAATAAAGTGGCAAATTCATATTTTTCTAATAGTAACTACACAAGGATATTATTTCCTAATTTTGCAGGGCCTGACAATTGCTCAGGGTTTGGCGTTCTTGTTAATATTTCTCATTTTTCCTTTTTAAGGCTTGCAAAATAATGGCACCAGGTGAGTGTGGTATAAAAATTTTCCATTATTATTATTATACTGAAGCTCCAACATGATGTGGATTTTGTGTCGCCTGTAAAAAAAAAAAAATTCCGCAAGGACTTTTAGGCTTTTATTTATTTTGTGGGGAAAAGGGCGCATGGATTTCGTTTCCGTCCTTTACTTGCCCGACAAGCGAGAAAATATTGAATAAAAATGAATTTTAAAATAAAATCGCACGGGGATTTTTATTTTCCCAAGAAATACCCCATCCATATCTGGCTGTGGTGCCCCAGCCACCCTGGGCAAACATCAAACATTATTAATAGTAATAATGTGAGATTTTCATTATACCTCCTAAAAACAAGAAACCACAAAATGTGAATGCTAAACGAGCCAGTGAATTCATGTAATTATAATATAAATATTCAGCATGGCTTTAGTAATAATCTAGCTGTAGCAATAATCATCCCATCAACTGAATAAAGAAGCATACATTTAATCAATAATAATAAAAGGAAAAATAATTAAAATGTTATTTATCTATTTTAAATTTTCCACTCAAGGCCAATGGTCAAAGGTATCCCCAGCGCCCTACTTTTTTTATTTCCCACTTTGAATTTCCGACTTTATTCTCCTTTTCATCTTTCTAGTCTCCCCCTTTTTTAGGGACTTTTTAAACATTTCATTCATTTTCAAATGTCCCTTCTAGCTTTCTTTCTTTCATCTGCGACTTGTTTTATATTTTAATTTTTTTTTACAAAAATCCGACATTTCAATAGTTTCTCATTTTCATTTCCCTCCCTTTTCTCCAAATAGTCTCATCTGGCTTTCTTTCTTTTATATTTCCATTGATGGCCCTTTTTATTATTTTTAAGTATTTCCAACTTTTTAAATATTTCCAACTTTATTTCCTCTGGCTTCTCGCTATTCCCCCCTTTTTCCAGGGCCTTTTAAAACATTTTAATTTTTTTATCTTTTCCTGCATACCTCTTTCTTTGCCCCCCCCCCTTTTAAAGGGACTTTTTACACATTTAATTTTTTTTTTTTAATCTGATTTTCTTTTTCCCTTTCAACTCCTGGCCTCGATTCCCCCTTTTGTTTCAGGGCCTATTAAAACATATTATTTTTTCAATGTCTCCATCCTGCCTTGCTTTCTTTGCTCTTCCATGGATGTATTAATTATAAAATATTCTCCTTTATTTCTCCTTTTCAACTGCTACCTTCTATTCCCCCCCCCCCTATTTTCTCAAAGACTTTTGTGGGGTGTCTAGGCCTGGGAAACTGGACTGGATCTTGGGGGGGGGGCTTTAAAAGGGGCATTCAGCCGCCTCCCCCCCCCTTCCCCAGAATTGATTCATTCATTAATCCGCTTCACCGCGCTCCCATTCATCCTAGCAAGCTCTCCTCGCAGGCGCTTCCTTATATGGGCACGGCCGGGCGTGGGGCGGGTCCCGGGGGCGGGTCCGCCGGCGGGGCTCATTAGCATGAGTCGGAGAGCGTGGGAAAGTCTCGGTCGTTTTTTCCCACGCCGGCCAGAGAGGCGCGGCCCCGCGCGGAAGGGAGGGGGAGGGCGGGGCGGGGCGGGGGGAGGGTGGGAAACTAGGAGAGGATGAGATTGACGGGGGAATGGGGGGACATTGACGGGGGGGGGAAATGGAGGGAGGGAAGAGATTGACCGGGGAAATGGAGGAAAGGGGGGAAATGGACAGGGGAAATTGGGGGGAGGGAGATTGACAGGGGAAATGGAGGGAAGGGGGGGATTGGGGGAGATTGGTGGTGAAATTGGGGGAAGCGAGGAGGGGAGATTGACAGAACTGGGGGGAGATGAAAGGCAAGAAAGTGAAAGGGTGGAGAAAGTGAGTGGGGGTAGCAGGAGGGAGGGAGGGCTAAATTAGAAGGGGGCCCTAAAGGGCATCCGGAGGGTCATCCAATCCAACCCCCTCGGGTCACCTGCAGATTCCTGCACTGAAGCGGGTCAGACTAGAGGACCGTGAGGTCCCTTTCCAGTTCAACTGTTCCATGATTTTAGGATCATTTACAATACTGTGAATTCCCCTCCCTCCCCAGATGAAATATTTTTGGGTTTGGCAAGTATTTATAGCGTGGAAACTCTTTGGGGCCCCAAGGGAACGGTTCAGCCCCAAATGTGAGGTCAGAGGGTCACTGTCTTCCCAAAGCCTAAAAATGGAACAGGGACCCCCGGCAGTCGTCTAGACCAACCTGCTGCAAGGCACAGAAGCGCCATCAAGGCCCATCTCTCATTTCGTAGCTCTACAGTTCCTGCTTCGGCGCAGGTGAGACTAGATGACCCTGAGGACCCTTCCCCCCAATCATTTCCATCCCTCCTGTTTATCATGGTCCGGAGTATTTCAACTGCCTTGAGCTTCTGCCTTTCTGCAGGTGGGGATGGCGGTCAAAGAAGCCTTCCCGGGAAATTAGTTCCTTCGAGCTGCACCGGTGTGATTCCTGCTTGGCAAAGCAGCTTTCGCCTGCCTGTCTGCTGGCAACCTTGGGAACTGCAGCCCGTTCCCCCCCTCCCCAAATCTAGCTGCACCGTTGCCATTTCTGCCCATTTGCTGGAAACCATGGGGACTGCAGCCCGCTCCCCCTTCCCCAACGCTAGCTTTGCCGGTGTGATTTCCACCCAGAACCCCCTGCACCCCACATCCAAAATTCACCGGGGGGGGGGGGTTTCTATCTGCCAGAGAGCAGAGGGCTTCCGTGAGATTCCTATTGGCTTCCTCCTAGAGAAAAGCGCCTCTGCTGGCGGCTTTGGGAGTTGCGGGCCATAGAGAAGGGATTCTAGGGGAGGAATAGCATTTAGAGGGGGGAAAGGAGAGCGGGCAGGAATTTGTCAGGTAGAGCATGGGTTGTTTTTTGTTTACCCTCGGTGCGGTGCCCGAACATTTACCAAATCTAAATTTCCATTTATTTATGGAGAAATCCTGCTGAGAAAGCCATTTCCCCCAATAGCTTTGCCTGTTGAATTCCTGCCCGCCAGCAGGCCGATGTCACATGACCACTTCATAATGGTCGCCGCGGGTGAGCCCAGCTGCTCTAGGGGGCATCCAGCACCCCAGAGAAGTCAGGGGCCACCCAGTCACCCACACCCCAACACCCAAAGGTACCAGGGCAAGATGGCAGCCACTCGGAAAGGGAAGTTTTTCCCCCAGGAACCCTACTACATCCCAGGGTGAGTTTGAGCCCCAAATTTGGGGGGGCGGGCGGGATATCTTACAAACCTAGAGGGTCTCTAATAAGAGGGAGGGAGGGACAGAAATATACTATTGATGGCAAAAAAGAAATAGAAATCGGTTTCCTGAAGTGGGCTGGACTAGATGACGCTGAGAGGTCCCATTCAAATCTATGGTTCTATCTAGTTTGTCCAGATAGACCAGTGTTTTTCAACCACTGTTCCGCGGCACATTAGTGTGCCGCGAGATGTTGCCTGGTGTGCCGTGGGAAAAATTTGTTTATTTGATTCCTATTCAAGAGAATTACTTTATATGTAGTCAATATAGGCAGTTAATTTTTTTAACATTTTCTAATGGTGGTGTGCCTCATGATTTTTTTCATGAAACAAGTGTGCCTTTGCCCAAAAAGGTTGAAAAACACTGAGATAGACAAACTTGGCCCTCCAGATGTTTTTGGGACAACAATTCCCATCATCCCTGACCACTGGTCCTGAGCTAGGGATCATGGGAGTTGTAGTCCCAAAACATCTGGAGGGCCAATTTGGGCCATGCCTGGTCTACAGCATTTGTCTTTATACAGAATGTATTGAGTATATACAGGATTCCTGTTTATATCTATATCTATTCTTTCTCAAAATTGATAGGTATAAATATTTTATATTCTCTATTTATATAAATATTTTTATATATAAAGTTATAGAAGACATCTGAAGGCAGCCCTGTTTAGGGAAGCTTTTAATGCTTGATGGACTGCTGTATTTTAGTGGCTGGGGAAACCCAGCCGGATGGGTGGGGTATAAATAACATTATTATTGTTATTATTGTTATTATTAGACAATCCCCGCTTTTCTGAGTCATAAAACCTCGCCAAATACAGCATATATCAGGGGTGTCCAACTCCTGTTTCTTTGCAGATCTACCTATTTCTTTGCGGATCGCGATTTACCTGTTGGACATGGCTGGTATATATTGATCAATCTCTGCCCTAGACCTCTGGCTAGCAAGAGGCATATAAATAACTTTTCTCTTATTCAATATCCGCCCCGATTGCTTCCTTCCGTCAGGGTTGGACTGGATGATGCCCAGGGGTCCTGCCATGCTCAACCCGCACTTGATTTCCCCATCTTATTCTCTGCCCCCCCCCTCCCGACAGGTACGGGGGCTTCTACCCCCAGGTCCGCTACCAGGTGGGCAAGCCCTACGGACGCATCACCTGCGACATCCTGACCGACCCCAGTGTCCAGAAAAGCCCCGTCTCTGTCCTGGCGCCGCTGACCAGGCCAAAATTTGTCGGCGACTTCACCAGCCGGGACCGGCCTTTTCGCGAATGCATGGACCAGCACCAAAACTACATCCCGGGTTATTCCGGTGGGTCATTTTCCTGAACTCTATATATACATGATTATTTTGCAATGCCCAAATTCCATCCTCCTGTTGCCGCTGTTCTTATTTAGACCTTACTGGATTTCCCCCCAATTTCTAATGTTTTTTAATTATTTCATATTGATTCCCCCCCATTTATTATTTCATATTGCTTTCATATTGATTTTTTCCCCATTTCTAATATTTTATCATTATTTCATATTGCCTCAATTCTATTTCTAGCATTTTGTTGTTGCTTTTCTCATCAGAATTTTTCATGTCTAGTATTACCCCTTTTGTATTTTCTGAATCCCCCATCTCCTTATTTGCTATCATTATTCCTATTTCATATCACCCGACTTATAAACGGTTGTCACTTTTATTTTTGATTATTTTAATTTTAATTTCATTGTACACAGGTTGTACATTGACAATAAAGGTATTATTATTATTATTATTTTATATCTGGCGGTTCTCTTTCAGGCTTTGTCCCTTACCAGGGTTGCATTCCTCTTCCAGGCCGGGCGCAGCGTGCTACATTTCCCCCAGAGGGCACCCGATCGCCAACCGCCCCCCCTCCACCAATGGGGGCGAGCAAGGCCGCCCCTTGCCACCCGGGGATCCGCCTCGCCTGTGGACCCGGCTGGCGCCAGTTTGCCTCATCGGCCGGCGCAGACTTGAACCCGGGGCCGAAGATGTACCTGTGCCACCCGGACGTGGCACTGGTGTGCGGAAGGGAGCAGGACCGGGGACCGTGTGATCCGGGGATGTCCCTGATTTGCGGTCAGGGCTGTAGGGCCGTCCCGTGTGGCGCAGGGAGCGAGGAGGTAGGCCCGCGTCCTGGGTTCAAAACTGGCCATGCCCCCCACCCGGGGAATCAGGGGGGATTTGGGCCTGGGTAGGGCGGAACTGTGCCACTGACCCTGCCTCTCTCGCCCCCCAGCCAACCCGGATCGAGGCCACGCCCCTCCCGCCGGCCACCGAGACGACGGACGTCTGCCGCTTTGACCGCACCCCCAGGATGGACGTACCCAACCTGATCCAGCGGAAGGCCATCTCGGGTAGGCACTGACCCCACCCCTTTCCTCAGGGAAGCCCTGCCCACAGAGCTCCACCCTCTTTCGGAAACCAGCTACCCCCCCCCGGCTTTAAGACCCAAGCGTTGCCCCTCTGCACTACCATTCTCGTCGTGCCTTCCAGATTTCTCCTTGCGGGGACTAATTGCTCAAAGGCAAGCGCAGCTAAAGGATGCCGGCAGCTTCTGGGCTCCACTATGAACGGTAGTTTTAAGGTAGCCCTGCCTGGGGCCCGAAACGCTGCTTTCGAGGGAGCCCTCCCTGGTGCTTACACCCCCAGTACTATCCTTCCCTCGTTTCAGGCTACACGGGCTACATCCCTCGCTTCCCCTGGATAATGGGCGAAAACTACCTGACGGGGGTGAAGGACGCCATGGACGAGTTTGACCGCAACCAGGTGCTTACTACAACTCCCATGGGCTGGCGCCATCAATTAATTTCTATGTCAGGGGTGGGACACAGGCCTTTTCCTGGTTCCGGGATTTCAAAGTCCAGATCCGGGGCGGGTCAGCCTAGATGACCCGCCAAGGTCCCGTCCCTGAGCCTCGTCTTTTCTCCCCGCAGGAAATGCTCAGGAGCCCCATGTACAGCTTTGGGAAGCGCCTGCCCCGCACCTACTGGCCCAACACCAAGATTTACACCAGTGGAGGCCTGATGCCCTTCTACACCGGGTTTGTGCCCAGTAAGTCGGGGTTGAGATGGATGACCATGGGACCCCTTCCTAATCAAACCTCATACTAATATTTCCCACCGTTCCTTTTCAGGTATTTCCCTTTCCCACTCAGATTTTTCCTGATTTTTTTCGGGTTCTCTGCTGAGATCCCCCCTTTCCCATTGAAACTTCCCCACTAATAATTTATTATTTGTACCCCACCCATCCAGCTGGGATTCCCATTTGGATTGTCCCACTGTCCCTTCCCCCCCCCCCCACGGGTTTTCTCCCTTCGGTCCATTTCCCCCATTCCTATCCAGTTATTTCCGTTTTCCACACATTTTCCCCATATTTATTATTACTGGTACTTATTTGCATTTATTATTTATTAGTCTATTTGTTATTTTTTAATTATTTATGTTATTATTTAGATTTATTATTTGTTATCATTTAGATTTCTATTTATCATTATTATTTAATTATTATCATTCTTACTTTACTTAGTTATTTCTTTATAATTGCCACCTTACCCACTCACAAATTCCTCCTCCCCACCCCCACCCCACCCACCCCTCTCTCTCTCTCTCTCTCTCTCTCTCACACACACACACACACACACACATATATAATTTGGTTCCCCCAGTGATCTGCAACAACTACGCCCAAACCTTATTATTTAGTTTTATTATTTAGATTTATCATTTATTATTATTTAGATTTATTACCTGTATTCATCATCACTTATTATTTCGATTTATTCATTTTAGACCCACCCTTCACCTCTAACATATTTATTTTTGTTATTATTTAGTTTTATTATTTAGATTTATCATTTATTATTTGGATTTATTATTTTTATTTAGTCATTATTATTTCAATTTATTAATTTATTTAGACCCGCCCTTCCCCTCTGACATATATATATATATTTTGTATTATTTAGTTTTACTATTTAGATTTATCATTTATTATTACTTGGATTTATTATTTTTATTTAGATGTATTAGTCATTCTTATTTAGATTGATCCATTTCTTTAGACCCACCCTTACCCTCTTACACATATATTTATTTTTGGTGTCGTCTCCCCCACCAGCAATCCGCGACAACTACGCCCAAACCTTTGGCAACAGCACGCGCCAGGCTTACTTTGGTGAACTTCAGCGGAGGCAGCACGAGGGTTGAAAAGAGGCTTTTAATGGCCACCCAAACAGCAGCGTTGACAGATGACATCACAACCACAGAAAATCGAGGGAGAGAACTGTCTGGAGAGAAAACCATGGAGGACCAAGGGGACCTTCTAGGAAACAAGGAAGAGCGTAGAGAGGTGCCTTCCAGGAAAGAGGAACTGGAATCCAGGAGACGTCCAAGGGGTCCATCATTGGACTTCCATTATACGTGGTCCATTATTCATGGTCCAGCATTGGACTTCCATGAGGAAGCAGACATCCAGGAGATCAGCATGGCAGAACCATGGAAAGATGCCACCAAGCCTAGAGAGAACCGTGGATTGAGGTGGTCAGATCCGGGAAGAATGGTAGAGGAGACCCTATCCTGGTCCTATCCTGGAAAAGACTGAGGAGGCCAAACCTCAAGGAGAGCCGGGAGAACACGTTGGAGGAGAACCTGGAGGCTCGGATCCAACCTGGTGAAAAGGCAAGGTAGAGAAGAAGCTGGAGGCTCTGGACCAATGGGGAAGGAACCTGGATGGGTGGAGAAGAAGCTGGAATCACAGGACCAACGGGGAAGCAAGCAGGAGGCCAGATGGAGAGATGTGGAAGCAACCTGGACGTGACCATGAGAACTTGGAAGCAAGGTGGAGAATAAGAAGCTTGGACGTGAGGGTGAGAACTTGGATTCCAGGTGGAGAAGCTTGGATGTGATGGTAAGAACTTGGGAAGCAAGAACCAGAAAGCTTGGAAGGAACCTGGTGAGAACTTGGAATCAAGGTGGAGAACAGCCTAGAAGGTCGTAAGGGAGAATCAACATGGGAGAAAAACCAAGGGGGTGGGTCCAATAAAGGTGGCTTAGTCTCTGAGCATGGTTTCAAAAGGTGTGTTCTTCCTAGGCGGCCTCCTCCTCGGCCTCCTCCTCGAACTCGCCCTCCTCCTCGGCGGTGGCGTCCTGGTACTGCTGGTACTCCGAGACCAGGTCGTTCATGTTGCTCTCGGCCTCGGTGAACTCCATCTCGTCCATGCCCTCGCCGGTGTACCAGTGGAGGAAGGCCTTGCGTCGGAACATGGCGGTGAACTGCTCCGAGATGCGCTTGAAGAGCTCCTGGATGGCAGTGGAGTTGCCGATGAAGGTGGCCGACATCTTGAGGCCGCGGGGCGGGATGTCGCAGACGGCCGTCTTGACATTGTTGGGGATCCACTCCACGAAGTAGCTGCTGTTCTTGTTCTGGACGTTGAGCATCTGCTCATCCACCTCCTTCATGGACATGCGCCCCCGGAAGACGGCTGCCACCGTCAGGTAGCGGCCGTGGCGCGGGTCGCAGGCTGCCATCATGTTCTTGGCATCAAACATCTGCTGCGTCAGCTCGGGGACCGTCAAGGCCCGGTACTGCTGGCTGCCGCGGCTGGTCAAGGGCGCAAATCCCGGCATGAAGAAGTGGAGGCGGGGGAAGGGGACCATGTTGACAGCCAACTTGCGCAGGTCGGCATTAAGCTGGCCAGGGAAGCGGAGGCAGGTGGTGACGCCACTCATGGTGGCCGAGACCAGGTGGTTGAGGTCCCCGTACGTGGGTGTGGTGAGCTTGAGGGTGCGGAAGCAGATGTCGTAGAGGGCCTCGTTGTCAATGCAGTACGTCTCGTCCGTGTTCTCCACCAGCTGGTGGACGGAGAGGGTGGCGTTGTAGGGCTCCACCACCGTGTCCGAGACCTTGGGCGAGGGAACCACACTGAAGGTGTTCATGATGCGGTCAGGGTACTCCTCCCGGATCTTGCTGATCAGCAGCGTGCCCATGCCCGAGCCCGTGCCGCCCCCCAAAGAGTGGGTTAGCTGGAAGCCCTGCAGGCAGTCGCAGCTCTCCGCCTCCTTGCGCACCACGTCCAGGACAGAGTCCACCAGCTCGGCCCCCTCCGTGTAGTGGCCCTTGGCCCAGTTGTTGCCGGCGCCGCTCTGGCCTGGGGAGGAGAAAGGAGACAGTGTCGTAATAATAATATATTAATATGCTTATTATTATTATACTCAGGGCGGGCTCAAGCCAAATATAAATACAGTAAAAACATGAAAAACCAAACACACACACAAAACCAAAGAGTTGATTAAAATACGTTGTAATAATAATAATAGTAAAATAATAATAATAATAATAATTTGTTTGTACCCATCCCATCTGGCTGGGTTTCCTCAGCCACTCTGAGCGGCTTCCAACAAAATACAGTATTAAAACTCAAGTGGGGGGAAATGATGGAAAGATAAGCCAGGAAACACGAACCTGAAAATTACCCACAGGAAAATAAAGGGAAATCAGCTAGGAAAAATATTCAAGAGGGAAATCGGCCGTTAAATGCTTTCAATCAAAAATCAAAATAGTTATGTTCTGTGTTATAATAATCATAATAATAAAATGGCGCCACTCTGGGCGGCTTCCAACAAAGATAAAAAGACATGAAAATATCAATTCTTTTGGGTTGCCAATGCACTAACAATCAATAGTGGAGGCTTGAAATGGGGCTCAAAGGTGATGCGAGACGCACCAAAAACAAAATTATCCGGGCGGAAGATCTGTCCAAAGGGTCCGGAGCGGACCGAATCCATGGTGCCAGGCTCCAGGTCGACCAGGACGGCGCGAGGGACGTATTTGCCACCTGGGGGAGAAAAATTAAATTAAAATTAAAAACGAAACATGAAAACATGGACCTTTGAATATTTTTTTAAATTTAATTTTTTTTTATTTTTAAATTGAAACTTTCATTAAATATATGTATTTATACTTTTCAAGTGTATGTACAATTTATTACTGGAGCAGCATACAAAAGATGAACAAGTGAAATCTGTGATAATTGACTGGGCGAGAGATGTGGGGCACAATATAATGTTGAATGCTTGGGAGAGATTGTGGAAAAAAAGGTTTGAAATTTACTGCTTGTACTACTTTGAAAGAGAACATGATGAAAATGATGTATAGATGGTATTTAACACCTGTTAAATTAACAAAAATGTATCATACTTCTGACAACAAGTGTTAGAAATTCAAAGAAAAAGAAGGAACCTTTTACCACATGTGGTGGACTTGCCTCAAAGTAAAATACTTCTGGGAAAAGATCTATAATGAACTGAAAAAGGTGTTTAAAAACACCTTTGTCAGAAAACCAGAAACCTTTCTACTTTGAATATTAGGGGGAGAAATCCCTAAAAAGGACACAACTTTGTATGCCACAACAGCTGCCGGAATACTTCTTGCCAAGAACTGGAAGACAAAAGAGATATCGATGAATGGCAAATGAAGATGATGGACTTTATGGAACTTGCTGAGCTGACGGGGAGACTGTGCGACCAGAAATAAGATACGGCGGAAGAAGATTGGGAGAAATTTAGTTTACTTGAAAAAATATTGCAATTTTTAGAATTAGGGACTCTAAGAAGAGAGATAGGCTAGCATTAAGTTAAAATTTAGTTTAAAATTTACAGTGTAAATTTAGAGTTTAAATGGTAACTATTGTTAAAATGTTAGGTATTATGATAAACAAAATGCTAAGGATGATTTAAAGTGAAACTCAGAAGGATTGAGGGAAGTCAATTAACAATGTTAAAAAAAAGATAAGAGTAACAAGAATTTTCCTGTTATGTTTTTGTTTTTAGTATTTTTGTTGTATTTTGTATGTATGTTTGTATGTATGTATGTATGTATTTTTGTTTACTTGAAAATAAAAAATATTAATAATTAAAAAACTATAATATACACACACAAATAAACAGAAATACATAGATCTTTAACTTTTTAATATGTGTATGGATCCTCTGACTCTTTTAAAAGAAATACATCTCTCAACCCTAGGGCTGTTTTTTTAATTGTGGGGTATTTTAAGTATATATACATATACATATATACATATGTGTATATTACATATCAACCCAAAGGCTTTTTAACTTCTGGTGTTCTTTTTAATGCATATATGAATCCTTTTTAAAATATGTATTTAAAAAAGAACCTTAAAACTTAGGAAGGCACTTTTGAAAGTTTTACAGTTCTTTTTTAAATACACATTTTCTAAGGCTTTTTTCAAGACACATATAAATTCTAGCACTTTTGCAACGCATATTGAAACACTTTGTTTTATTTATTTACTGTATTGTATTATAATACATTAAAAATATGTTTTATTCTGTGAACCGCTCTGAGTATAGGGCAGTATGCAAATTTAGTAAGAAAGAACAACAATAAGGTCTAGGGCTCCTTTCTAATAGATATGTAAACTCTGGGTCTCTTTAACTTCTAGTGGCCTTCTTAATACATATATGAATATATAAATAATATATAGTCATACCTCTGGATATGAACACTGCGTGTTGCGTTCATCACGGGTTACGAACACGCCGAACACGGAAGTACCGGAACAGGTTACTTCCGGGTTCGGTGCTTTGGGCATGTGCGGAATCGTGTGACGCACATGCGCAGACCCGACGCTTCAGGATATGCGCTGCTCATGTTGCGAACCAGAGGTACCACTGTGTCTATATAAGGGACTTGGGAAAATCAAAGACTGAAATCCTAGGGCTTCTTTTAAAGAGAATATGCATATTGCAATACTGTACTCAACACACATTTTCAGCGCACTTCCAGCGGTCTTTTTAGTACATATATTATTATTATTATTATTATTATTATTATTATTATTATTATTATTATGGAATATTATATGTATCCTAAGGCACTTGGAGGACTGAAATCCCACATTCTACCACTTTATTCTTAGTGGCTGGGGAAACCCAGCCAGAAAGGCGGGGTATAAATAAATTATTGTTGTTATTAAACACATCTACGAGTCCTAGGGCTCCTTTTTTTAATACACCTGTATTTTGAATTTTTTATTTTTATTTTGGGGTGTTTTAAGTCTATACTGTAAACATAAATACACATCTTCTAAGTTCTTTTCCAACACATCTGTATATTTTAGCACCCTTTTTAGCACCCACTTGAATCCTGGGGCTCCTTTTTGTGAAATACTTATGTAAACCCTAGCGTGGCACCAAAATCTGCAATGTTTTTTAGCGGGGCCAATTCGAATAAGATCTACTACCTGATTACCTGCTATCTATTGTTATTGTTGTTGCTGCCGCCACCCAGTTCTAGGCCTTTTCAACTGCAGGGCTCCTTTCTGAATATAGACCAATAAAAATCCCAGGGGCTGTTGGAATAAGATCTATAACTTCCAAACACTTGTTAATCCAGGGGGGCCCTTCTCCCCATGCTCCTTTTTCATATATACCAATACAATATAGGGGGATTTTTATTTATTTTATTTATTTATTTTTAGGTTTATTATTAAATTATTATATATTATATGATATTATATGATACACACGCACACACACACAGTGGTACCTCAGGTTACAGATGCTTCAGGTTACAGACTCCGCTAACCCAGAAATAACGCTTCAGGTTAAGAACTTTGCTTCAGGATAAGAACAGAAATCGTGCTCTGGCGGCGCAGCGGCAGGAGGTCCCATTAGCTAAAGTAGTGTTTCAGGTTAAGAACAGTTTCAGGTTAAGAACGGACCTCCAGAACGAATTATGTTCTTAACCCGAGGTACCAGTGTGTGTGTTTGTGTATAAAAAATTAGTATTATTATTTTGCCAGCCACTCTGGGCGGCTTCCAACAAAATATTAAAGTAGAATAAGGCAACAAGGCAAGATATCCAGAGTTGTTGTTTTTTAAAAAAACTTCTATATACATAGATAGATAGATAGATACCAGTAGATAGTCCAGTAGCACCTTAGAAACCAACTAAGTTTGTTCTCGGTATAAGCTTTCATGTGCGTATTTTTTTATTGTTATTTTGTTTCGACTATTGCAGACCAACACAGCTACCTACCTGTAACTATAATTATTATATTTATAATAATATATCTATAAATTTAAATATATTTATAAATATTTACATATTTATGGTAATATAAAGAAGAAATTTCTTCAGAAATACTGATTAATATACACTGAATAAATAATAATAATAATGACATAAAATATAAGGTATTATATTGGCCTAGCTATGGCCCTCCAGGTGTTTTGGGCCTACAACTCCCATGATGCCTTGCTAGCAGGACCAGTGCTCAGGGATGATGGGAACTGTAGTCTCAAAACAGCTGGAGGGCCCAGTTGGGCCATCCCTGCTATAGACCAGGTATCGCCAAACTCGGCCCCCCAGCTGTTTTGGGACTACAATTCCCACCATCCCTGATGACTGGTCCTCTTAGCTAGGGATCATGGGAGTTGTAGTCCCAAAACAGCTGGAGGGCTGAGTTTGGGGATGCCTGCTATAGACCAATACAATATAGGGGGCTTTCCACATCCAGCTATTAACTCTGGGGGGGCTTTTTACTGGAAGGAAATCTCTTTTTTTTTTTGTTTCGACTATGGCAGACCAGCACGGCTACCTAGTGTTCTTAATACACATTTTAACACACATTTCAACTCCAGGGCTCCTTTATAAGCATATAGGTGAATTTTAAAATAAACATTCAAAGTCCAGGGCTCTTTTTGGAATATAGACCAACACAAGCCCCAGGGCTGTTAGGGAAGCTTTTAATGTTTAATAAACAATTGAATTTTAATATTTTGATGGAAGCTGCCCAGAGTGGCTGGGGAAACCCAGCCAGATGGGCGGGGTATAAATAATAAATATTATTATTATTATTATCTAAATTTATTATTATTATCTAACCCATTCTAACAGAAATTTGAACTTTTTTTAACATACAGGGGGCTATTTAAATACCAATTCGAAGTCCAGGGCTTGTTTTAAACAAACCCCAGGGCTGTAGGATTTGCTCATGGCTCCTTTTTGAATACAGATAATAAAAAACCCCAGGGCTGCTTCAATAAATCTATAATTTCCAGACCTGTGCAAATTGAGGGGCATTTCTCCCCACTCATCTTTTAACCCATTTCAACTCCAAGGCTCCTGTTGGAATCGACCTCTAACATTCTTAATACACATTTTAACACACATTTTTAACATACAGGGGGCTTTTTAAAATACCCATTAGAACTCCATGGCTCCTTTTTAAACATATAGGGGGCTTTTTAAAACACCCATTCTAAGTTCAGGGCTCCTTTAGGAATATAGACAAACACAAGCCCCAGGCCTATTGGAATTGATATCTTAACTTTTTAAGCACCCATTTCTAACACACATTTGAACTCCAGGGCTCCTTTTTAAACATACAGGGAACTTAGTTGGTCTCTAAAGTGCTAACACACACTCTGGGGCTCCTTTTTTAACGTATAAGGGGCTTTTTAAATACCCACTTTAAGTCCAGGGCTCCTTTTGGAATATAAATCAACACAAGCCCCAGGGCTGTCGGAATAGATCTCTTAACTTTTCAATCAGCCATCCTAACACACATTTGAACTCCAGTGCTCCGCACAAACCCCCAACCTGTTGGAATCGACCTTTAACATTCTTAATACACATTTTAACACACATTTGAGCTCCAGGGCTCCTTTTTAAAAACACAGGGGGCTTTTTAAATACCCATTCGAAGTCCAGGGCTCCTTTTTAAACAAATAGGGGGCTTACCAATAACCAACTTTTTATCTGTATCTGAAGAAGTGTGCATGCACACGAAAGCTCATACCAAGAACAAACTTAGTTGTTCTCTAAGGTACTACTGGAAGGAATTTTTTGTTTTATTTTGCTTAAACTTTTCATATATTGTTATATATTGCACATTTCATAATTTTTTATCCATTTCACATTTTAACACCTGAACTCCGGGGCTCCTTTCTTAACACAGATCAACACAAACCCCGGAACTGTCGGAATCGACCTCTTAACCTTTCAAATACATATTTATATATTTCATCTTTTTATAAATTTCACCTTTTATATATTTCACATTTCATATATTTTAATCTATTTCACATTTCAACGCTTTAACACTCAGGGGGGCGCAGAGGCCTCCCACCCACCCGTGGCCTCGTTGTAGTAGACATTGATCCTCTCCAGCTGCAGGTCGCTGTCGCCGTGGTACGTGCCCGTGGGGTCGATGCCGTGCTCGTCCGAGATCACCTCCCAGAACTGGGGAAGAAACAAAAATAAAAAGGGGCTGAGCAGCGTTCCTTCCCCCCCTTACTATTATTAATATTATTAATATTATTATTATTATTAAACCTTGGCGCCGATTTGGTTGCCACACTGGCCAGCCTGCAAATGGACAATTTCCCTCATGACGGCGGTTGCTTTTCGCAGCTCCGAGCGACGAGAAGATGCTGCTTTATGGACGCGCGCGGGACGCTGGCTGCGTCCCGGCAACGGGCGCCGCTTTATATAGGCGCCGCAGCGCGGGCGCTGATTGGGCAGCCGGCGCGGCGCGCGCGGGAGGCGCTGATTGGGCTAGCCGGGCGGAGGAAGCCATTGGACGAGGGAAGCCCGCGCGGTGACGCCCATTGTCCCGCCTCCGCGACGCAGTCATTGGAAGCCGGTCGCGCACGGCGACGCCCATTGGCCGAGGTTCAGTCAGCCCATCGCGGCGTCTTATTGGCCACCCGTTGGAGGTCGCCGCCTATTGGTCCGAATTTTTATTTATCACATCAGCCATTGGTCTTTTCCGAGCCCGCCCACCCGCGCGTATAATGGCCATTGGACAAGAGCAATGCCGCTCCTTTGCGCTTGCATTTTAACGCGCCTCACTCTCACCGCCCTCCATTGGTCGCTCCTTTTCGCTCCCCTATCTCTGTCCTATTGATACGCGGGAGTTTTATTCCCACCCCTTAGTAACAACAGCGAATGGCCAGTCGGAAGGACGGAGAGGAGGCCTATGATTGGTTTCTTCGTGCACACCGCGCGACGCTAACGGCCGATGCACAGGAGCGCGCGCGCGCCTTTCTCCATTACATAACGTCGCGTGGACTGCCCTAGCAACCGCGTCCATGGCAACGCATCGGGTTCCTAGCAACCAGGTGCGGCCTATCAACTTATACCTCACCGAGCGAAGCCTGAGATAATAAGTGGCCCATTGAAAGCATCAAGCACTATCAAATACATTAAATAAAAAATTTAATAAAAATTAATAAAATAGGCCTGTTTGGACGTATCAGATCACCATAGGAACAGCGCCCGTGGCAAAGCATTTAGCTTCCTAGCAAGCAGGTGCAGCCTATCCATTTTTCCCTCACAGAGTGAAGCCTGAGACCAATTTGTGGGCCATGGAAAGCATAAATTAATTAATGAAATAAACCATTAAATAAATAGGACTTCCTGAATTATATTAGTGGCCCGTTTAAAGCACAAATAAATAAATCAAATACAGTAAAAAAATAAACAAATAACATAGGCCTGCCCTTGGCAACGCCTCAGCCTCCCTAGCAACCCGGTGTGGCCTACACTTTTCCTCCTCACAAAACAAAGCCTGAGATAAAGTAACGGTCCATTTAAAAACAGAAAGAAATGAAAAAAACAATTAAATAAAATAAGCATGCTTGAGATAAATTAGTGGCCCATTTAAAGCATAAATAAAATAAACTATTAAATAAATAGTTACAGGTTGGAAGCCAGGTTGGTCTGCCATAGTCAAAACAATAAATAAATAAAAATTCTTCCAGTAGCACCTTAGAGACCAACTAAGTTTGGTCTCTAAGGTGCTACTGGAAGGAATTTGTTTTTTATTAAATAAATAGTTGGCAACGCCTCGGCCTCCCTAGCAACCAGGTGCAGCCTACACATTTTCCCTCACCAAGCAAAGCCTGAGATGAATTAGTGGTCCATTTTAAAACAGAAATAAATGAAACACACTTATTAATAAATCAAACATGCCTGCTTGAGATAAATTAGTGGCCCATTTAAAGCATAAATAAATAAAATAAACTATTAAATAAATAAAATAGTCTTGCCCTTGGCAACGCCTCGGCCTCCCCATCAACCAGGTGCATCCTACACTTTTTCCCTCACCGAGCGAAGCCTGAGCTAAATGCTCCATTTTAAAACAGAAATAAATGAAACCAACCATTAAATAAATAAATAAATAAATAAGGCCTGCTTGAGATAAATTAGTGGCCCGTTTAAAGCATAAATAAATAAAATAAACTATTAAATAAATAGGTGGCAATGCATTGGCATCCCTAGCAACCAGGTGCGGCCTACACATTTTTCCCCTCACAGAATGAAGCCTGAGATAAAGTAATGGTCCATTTTAAAACAGAAAATGAAGGAATCTATTAAATAAATAAAATAGGCCTGCTTGAGATAAATTAGTGGCCCGTTTAAAGCATAAATAAATAAATCAAATAAACCAATAACTAAATAATATAGGCCTGCTCTTGGCAACGCCTCAACCTCCCTAGTAACTCGGTGCGGCCTACACCTTTTCCCTCACTGAGCGAAGCCTGAGATGAATTAGTGGTCCATTTTAAAACAGAAATAAATGAAACAAACCATTAAATAAATAAAATAGACCTGCTTGGGATAAATTAGTGGCCCATTTAAAGCATAAATAAATATAATAGGAATAAATGGATAAGGCCGTTAAGTAAACACACCTTTAAATCTTAAATTAGGGATGTATTTCGATTATATTCATGATTGCATGTATGTATGCATGTATGTATGTAACTATTTTTAATACATATATTAAAAGGGATGAATGGGGAACAAGAATTAAATTGCTGCTGCTGTTGTGATTATTTGTTGAATTTATATACTACTGTATATCAATTCATATACTATTTGAATTTATATATTATTATTATTATTATTGCTATTGTTATTTATTGAATTTACATTCTATTTAAATTTATATACTATTTGAATTTATACATCATCATCATCATCATTATTATTATGGTTCGCAGAAGAAAAATCAAAATATAAAACCACCAAATATACCATCGGAATTAACAAACCAATAACCCACCCCCCCCGGCATCATCATCATCATCAAGTCACAGGACAAACATAAGTGACAAAAGTGGAGCTTTATTTGGAGTATCAGGCCATTCCCCAAGCGGTGCCCTCCAGGTCGCGTCGAAAAATACATCCGTCTCCATGTTCGCCCTCTCATTCCACTTCCTCGTAAATGTGATTTTCCCGCCTGTAAAATGGTTGCAAGCGGAATGATAGCTGGGATTCAGATGACCCTGGGTTCCCTTCCCTGTCAATCATTCCAGGATTTAGCGGGGTTGGGCTATAAAATTAATTTCAAATTTGATTTCAAACTCGAAACCATTTTTTCACGAACCCGCAAATTCGACGAGGGCGACCGACTCACCCAGAAACTGGTGTCTCCGCAATCGGGGAAGCTTCGCCTCTGGGAATGAAAGAAAGGAAGGAAGGAAAGAAGGAAGGAGGGAGGGAGGGAGGGAGGGAGGGAGGGAGGGAGGAAGGAAGGAAGGAAGGAAGGAGGGAGGGGGGGAGAAAGAAGCGGGAAGGAAGGAAGGAAGGAAGGAAGGAAGGAAGGAAGGAAGGAAGGAAGGAAGGAAGGGGTGAGAAGGGAGGGAGGGAGGGAATAGGAAGGAAAGGAGGAAGGAGAGAAAGAGGGAAGGAAGTAGGTAGAGGGAGGGAGGGAGGGAGGGAGGGAGGGAGGGAGGGAGGGGAGGTTAAGAAGGTAGGGAGGGATGGATGGAAGGAGGGGGAAGGAAGGAAGGATGGAGAAGGTAAGAAAGGAGGGAGGGATAAGGAAGGAAGGAAGGAAGGAAGGAAGGAAGGAAGGAAGGAAGGAAGGAAGGAGAAAGTAAAAAAGAAGGGGAAGGGAGGAGGGAGTGTTGCATTGGAGGAAAGAATAAAGGAAAGAGAGGGTAAGAAAGGAAGGAGGGAGGGAAGGGGGGAAGGAAGCAAAGGAGGGAGGGAGGGGGGAGAAAGGGGGAGGGAAGGAAGGAAGAAAAGAAGGAAGAAAAGAAGGAAGGACAAAACAGCACCAGAACATCAGATGGGATTCACAGGACAGCCGAGCCACAGCGTTGGAAAGGGATCCCAGGATCATCTAGCCAACCCCGAGCTGGGCCCAAAACCCACACCGCCCAATCCCCTTCTCATCCACCTTTTGGGGGCGATACCGCACCATCTCGTGGGCGAGTCTTCCAGGGAAGGGGACCCTGACACCGGAAAAGTTTCCCTTTCAACCCACCCGCCCACGTTTTTTCCTGCGCCGTACGGTCGCTCTGGCTTTGTGCCTTCCGGGGTGCCGTAGATTTCGTCCTCGGTGCCGGGGCGGTTCTTTCCCGCCGGGATCTGGCCGGCCCCGGAATACGTCTTCTCTGGAGCGGGGCTGGAAGGAGAAAGTGTGAAGTCATATCTATCTCTCTATCTATCTGTCTCATTAATCTACAGATATTGATAACAGATGCACAGAGATACATAATAATATATAATATTATAAGATATAATAGTAGATACACAGAGAAAGACAGGTCTGTCTCTATATCTATAATTCAGATAACACACACACACACACACACATATATGATTGTACATAGGTTGTTCATTGGCAATAAAGCTATTATTATTATTATTATTATTAATATTATTATTATTATTATTATTATTATCATTATCGTGGTACAGTATTAATATTATTAATAAAGGTATTTGTTGTTATAATTATTATTATTATTCCCTGTTTAGGGAAGCTTTTAATGTTTAATATTCTGTTGGAAGCCGCCCAGAGTTGCTGGGGAAATAATAAATTAATAATAATTATTATTATTGTACTATCCGTTTATCTATATTTGAATCTGAATCTGTGTATCTAGGTATTATGTTTCTCAGTGATTCATATATCTGTGTGTTTATATACAGTATCTACATATAGATCTATAATATAGGAATGAAAGAGATACCTAGGTACAGATACGCAGATATACAGGAATGATAGATAATCTATATATATATCTGCATATCAGTATCTAGCTATCTCTATCATTCCTATATCTATATTATATATCTATATGTGTAGATCCGATCATATGTATATGTGTATGTGTGTGTGTATCTATATATTTCATGTATTTCTGTGTAGTATCTATCTCTATGCAAATAATAATACCTTTATTGTCAATGTACAACCTATATACAATGAAATATATTTTTATATATTTGTATATGTACCTCTATGAAAATATTTATATATATATCTATGTATGTCAAAGGATATATATTACTATATCTATTTATCTGGTTCTATATCTATCTATCTATCTATCTATGGATATATTTATATATATCTGTGTATCTCTATATCTCTATTTATTATCTATTTATTATTATCGATTATCATTTTGAACACACAAAAACAGACATATATAACTGAAAATAGACAATCGCACAGGCATGTTGAAAACGGGAAAATACATTGATACGATCAATCATTCCCCTTTTGAATACACCCCAAAACACACCTATATAAATGAATATACAGTGGTACCTCGGGTTACGTACGCTTCAGGTTAAGAATTCTGCTTAAGAACAGAAATCGTGCTCTGGCAGCGCAGCCGCAGCAGGAGGTCCCATTAGCTAAAGTGGCGTTTCAGGTTAAGTACGCTTCTGGTTAAGAACAGACCTCCGAAACGAATTAAGTACTTAACCCGAGGTACATAAATTAATATAGAGAATTATTTAAATTAATTATATAAATGAATATATATACAATTGTTTAAATCAATTAAACTAATTAAAAATTCAGAATTGCCCTCGCATATGTTATTTTGCATATATGGTTTTATGAAAGGGAACAGGGGAAAACTGCACCTGGAAAAACCTGCGGCCGGGTTGACAGTAATATATTCGCTCTCCGGAACAGCCCTGCAAACAGGGAAGGGATCCCGGGGTCATCTAGGCTGACCCGCCAAATCCAGCGTGATTGACAGGGAAGGGGGTTCCCCCATCCCCCCCCCCCCGCTACTGACTTGTTTCTCGGCGCCTGGTAGTGCGGCTGGGACACGGCAGCTTGGTAGGTGCCCATTTTCTGGTAAGTCGGCGTCTGGAGGACTCTGGAAAATGGACGAGGAGCCCGGTGAGGGTGGCGTCCAGAGGGAACCCCGGGCAATGGGGAACGGGGGGGGGGGGCGGACACCAACTTACCTGGGACCTGGGTGCAACTCGCTGGCGCTCAGATAGGCCCCGTCCGGGGTGCGCCTGGAAGGAGGGGGGAAAGGGTGCTGCGGTGCCCTTTGGGTGCTACGTTTCCCGGGACGGGGCAACCATGGTTCTTGAGTTGAATCCCAGAATGATTGACAGGGATGAAGCTACCATGGTCATCGAGTTGAGTCCCAGAATGATTGACAGGTACGGGACAACCATGCTCATCCTCTCCCACCCCCTGAATCCCAGAAAGATTGACAGGGATGGGGCAGCCATGGTCACCTAGTCCCACCCCCTGAATCCCAGAATGAATGACAGAGACGGGACAACCATGGTTATCGAGTGGACCCCCGGAACCCTTCCCCGTCCATCATTCCAGGCACGATCAGCTGGGATTCAGGGTCAGATTGGATGACCCCCACATTTCGGGGGGGGGGGGAGCTACTCACGGGGAGGTCGCCACCAGCCGCTCGTACCCCGGCGCAGCCTTCGACGCCAGGTAGACGCGCTCCGGGCGGGGCGGGCTGTAATCACACCGGGAGAGAGGCTCAGTTCGGCGCCTCCCCAACCCTCCAACCCCCACCCACCAAAACCCCAGACCGCCGGACTCACGGCAACGGAGGGAGCGGTCTTTTGGCCAGGCTGGCAGCATTGGCGTCCTTCCCCGATTTCCTGGAAGGCAGATGGAGGGTTAAAATCAAAGGGCTGACATCCTAAACGTCGCCAGGCAGGCAGTGGGCTCTCCACTTCCTGTTTCTCTCTCTCTCATTAGTCTTAGTGTTATTACTTGCAATCTTCCTATCATGGTATTTTTTCTTTTAATAACAACTGGATAACTTTATTATTATTAGTAGTAGTAGTAGTAGTAGTAGTAGTAATCTATCTATCTGGGTATGTAATTTTTATATATATAGTAGCTTGTACTCTACCTATCTGGATATTAGTATTATTATTATTATTGTTATTATTATTATGAGAACTTGTAATCTTACTCTCTGGATATTATTATTATTATTATTATTATTATTATTATTATTATTTAGTTCACTAGCTGTTTGAATATCTATATTGTTGTTGCATGTAATCTGCATATCTATATTATTATTATTATTATTATTATTATTATTATTATTACAACAACTTGTAATCTACCTATCTGCATATTTTATTTCACGCCGCTCTGTGGAACTCACCGCTGGCGGTCCACCAGGCGCAGCAGGCAGATGGCCACCACTAGCAGGACGGAGGTCGAGAAGAAGCCCAGGAAGGCCAGGACGGCCACGATGGCCACCATCGTCCCCTTTGCCAGCGTTTCAGGGCAGTCGCACTCCTCTGGCTCCGCCACTGCAGGGAGAAGCGGGCGCCGCGCTAAGGTTCCCGCACGCTTTCCCCTCCCCTCCCCGCCGACCTTCCCCTGGGCCAAGCAGACCCCAAATCCGAATCCAAAAAGGCCCAGATGCAATTCAAACGAGACCCTCGAACCCGCGGCCTTCCCAACCGCATATTGCACCTGGTCCCTGGCACCTTACTTGCGAGGGAGACCCGGCGGTGCTGGATGGGGTGTGCAGGTTCGAGGTACGCAGCCTCCCGCTTCCTCCTCCGTCCTCTCGGCGGGAAGTCAACCAGCGCCTTGGGGGGAAAGAGAGAGAGCTGAGTTTGAGGGTCGTCCCCGCAAACAGAAAGCCAGAGGCTGAGGTAAAGCTTTTTGAACGCACCTCGTCCCCGTGCCAGTATGTTCCGGGGGCTTCTCCCTCCGGGTCCATCTCGTCCGATTCCTCCGAGGCCGAGAAGGGGTCCAGGTCGGGTAGCGGGGGCCGGGCTGCAGGGAGGGGGAGAAGCGAGAAGGTGAACGGCGGTCCCGAGTTCGAGTCCCCACCAAAAAAAATTTGGAGCCTTACCCGGCGCGCCCAGTAGGAAGAGAAGAGGCAACAGCAGCATGGCTGGACGTCCCTCTCCTGCGGGGTCTGGAACCCCGTGATGTCATAAGGTCCGGGCGTGATGTCACAAGGCCCCAGAAGCAGGGTGGGGTGTGTGGTCCAGTCCCAGTCCGGTGCACGCCAAGTCCCCTCTCCGGGAGGGGTGTCTGGTTGGATGCCACCCCCGGTATTTTGAGGGTGGGGTCGCCTGATTGAACGGGGTCAGACTAGATGACCCTTGGGATCCTCGAGGAAAAGACCAGGTTCCAATGTGAAAAAAATTAGCTATCTATATATGAAGATGAAAAGAATACGGAAAGGCAGATCAAATGGGAAATGGGAAATGAAGTGTTGTGAGAGTGATGGAAGTCTATTATTATTATTAGGTAAAATATTTTATTGTATTGAAATATTATACCTTTGTTCATTCTTTTACTGTCTACCTTTCTTTCTTCTTTTTCTCTCTACTTTCTTCATTCTTTTACTGTCTACCTTTCTTCCTTTTTTTACTATCTACCTTTCTTTCTTCTTTCACTCTCCCCCTTCCTTCGCATTTCCCCCCTTTTTCTTCTTTCCTTTTCCTTTCTTTCCATTCTTATTCCCACATGCTTTTATACTGATGCATTGACTTTGCAGTAAACAAATTCCGAAGGGGGAGAAAAAACCAGGCGCTTGACTGTGAACAAATGGCTTTATTGTCTGGGAACTGTAGCGCACCCTTCAGCCCCCACCGGCAGGGATCCGGGCCACAGACGCCAGGGTCTCCAAACGGACAGCACCAGGTGGGTCTTTCGCACCCGTGTCTCTCGCACTCGTGTTTCTCGCACCCGGTGCTTCAGTTCCCAGCCTTGGGGAGGCGGTAGACACCGCCACAATAGACAAGCTGCTCGTCCTGGACCTTCTTCTGGAGGAAGATCTGGAGCTCGCGAAGGTCAATCTCGCTGACCATGGGTCCAGTCATGACAAAGATCTTGAGCATGCTGTGGATCCGCTCGAGGGGCAGGCTCTCTAGGTTGGTCAGCATGGCCTGGATGTAGGTCCAGAAGACCTGGGGAGGGATCGATTGATCGGTCAGTCCATCTGATCGAATCTGCCCTTGGTCAAAAGGTCAGCCGGGGTCCGTTCCAGCTTTGAAAGAGCTGGGGAACCGGTTGAGGGACGGCTTGGGGGGGGGGGATCCAAAGATACCATCATGGAGGGAGGTCGCAAGGACCTGGGGAGGGATCAATCGATCAACCAATCAGGAAAATCTGAGAAAATCCATCCTTCGATCAAAAGGTCCATTCTAGCTCCAAAAGAGCTGGGGAGCCGATCGAGGGATGGATCGAAAAATTAAAGATTCCACCTTGGAGGTCAGCATGGGCCAGAAGACCTGGGGATCAATCAATCAAATAATCGATCCATTGATTAGTCAATAAAAAAATCAAAGACTCTGTCCTGGATGATATCTAAGACCTCGAGGTCACCAGAGATGGATCAATCCAATGATGGATAAATAAACTGATTGATCAATAAAAAAAATCAAAGACTCCATCATGGATCGATCAAAAGTCAAAGATTCCACCAGGGATGGAGGTGCCAAAGACCGGGGTATCAATCAATTAAATGATGGGGGACTGATCAATGAAATGAGTGTGGAATAAATTGGTCAATAAAGATATCCAAGACTCCTTTATTGAGCAAGGGATCGATCGGGGAATCAAAGATTCCATCATGGTTACTCTCTAGGCGACCATGGGCTGGAGGTAGCTCCAAAAGACCTGGGGATCAATCCATCAAAGGATTGATCAATTGGTTGGTCAATAAAAAAAATCAAAGGTCAGCATCCAGGATGGAGTCTTTCATTTTTTGATGGATTGATTGATTGACTCCCGGGTCTTTTGGACGTATTCCTAGGTGCTTGCTGAAAGGAAAGGCCATTAAATCAAACTATGAATCAATCAATCAATCAATCAATCACTCCTATACCAAATCCATAAATCCATCCATCCATCAGCATGACCGGGATGTCAGTTCAAGAGACTTGGCAAACAATCAGTCCATCGAATCTATCTGGGGCAGTGAAAGAGGGAATCAATCAATCCCTCAATCAATCGATTATTGATTGATTCCCTCTTTCCCCTCCCTGTCACAGAGAGACGGATGGATTGACTGATCGATTGATTGACAAATCCATCCAAGCACAGAGAAAGGGAAAAAAGGCTGCTCATCAAACGACCAATTAACAAATTCAATCAATCAATAATCAAACCATGATTGTTTAGTCCATCCAAGCACAGAATAAAGGTTGCTCATCAAACAATCAATTAACAAATTAAATCCATCCGTTTAATAATTTGGCATTGTTATAATGAGGCTATTATTAATTTAAAATATTATAAAAAACCATACTAATGATCAACGATCAAGTATCAATCAGTAATAAATTGACTAATTGATAAATCAATTCAAGCACAGAGGAAGTAAAGGCCCCTGCTCGATTTGAGATTTCCATAGGAAGGAGACCAGAAGGACCGCCCCTCGGACAACCAATCCAATCAATCAATAAATCAATCAATCGTACATAATCAATAATCAGTAATCAATACCTGCAGCTCTCCCTCTTTCTGGTCGGCCTGGGAGGCCATGGCGGAGTCGCCCTCGTCATCACTCTCGACCAGCACCACCTTGTCGGGGGGGTCCTTGGGCGCCTCCTCCACCACCGAGAAGGTCCCCGGCGGGTGTTCACGCAGCACCCCCTGCTGGAGCCAGAGGGCAAGCTTGCGGCGCAGGGAGGCGGGCGGCGCCTTGAGGGCGGAGCTCAGCTCCTCCAGGGTCCAGGTGCCTGGGGAAGGGGCGGGGCAGGAAGGGGTGGGGAAAAGGATGGGTCAATCGGGGGGGGGGGAGAGCAGGAAGGGGTGGGGAAAAGGATGGGTCAATGGGGGGGGAGAGCAGGAAGGGGTGGGGAAATGGATGGGTCAATCGGGGTGGGGAGAGCAGGAAGAGGCGGGGGCGCAGGATGTGGCAATCAAGCAGGGCAGGAAGAGGCGGGGCACAGGATTTGGCAATCAAGGAGGGCAGGAAGAGGCGGGGAAAATGATGTGGCAATCGGGGTGGGAAGGGCAGGAAGAGGCGGGGGCGCAGGATGTGGCAATCAAGGAGGGCAGGAAGAGGCGGGGTGCAGGGTGTGTCAATCAAGGACAGCAGGAAGAGGTGGAGTACAGGATGTGGCAATTGAGGAGGGCAGGAAGAGGCAAGGAAAAGGATGTGTCAATGAAACAGGCAAAGAAGAGGTGGGGCACAGGATATGTCAATCAAGCAGGGAAGGGCGTCCATCGAGGGATAGGAAAAGGCAGGGAACAGGAAATGTCAATGAAGCCCACAATCAACCCGCCAAGAAGGAAGACGCGAGGCACAGGACATGTCAGTCAAAGTGGCGAAATATCAACTTGGGAGAACGGGGCCCACCTGCCAAGGAGCAGGCAGGGGCAGGGCACAGGAAATGTCAATCAAGCCAGGACAGGAAGAGGCAGCCTGGCGGTGGCCCCGCCCACTCACCCTTGCTCTGGAAGTGCAGGATGATGGCTGCCTGGGCTGGCGTGACGGACAGCGAGAGCGTCCTATCGGCAAGCTCCACTTCCAAGCACACCGCCCCCAAGTGGTGCTTCCAGCTCAGTGTCCGCATGGCCTAGGGACAATCGGGAATCCCCGTCAATGCCCACCAAGATGGCCGCCCGCCTCGAAACTCAAACCCAGGACCCACCTGACCTTGAGCTTCTCGTACTTCCGGGCGTACTCGTCCATGGTGGCGCAGATCTCTGCGGGCAGCTCCAGCTTCTCCTCCTTGAGCGGCGGCCAGAACTCGCTGGAGATTATGGCGGCCGCCAGCCGGAAGGCGGGCCTCTGCTGTTCCGGAAGCTTCTGTTCCTCGTCGCGGATGTGGGCGTTGATCCGGCGAGAGTCCGCCATGTCCTCACGCCACGGAAAGAAAGATTTGAGTGGGGGGGGGGGAATCAGCAGAACTCCCTGCTGTGTGAAAGCTGGCAGCGAGGTGAAATTCAGAGGTGGAAAGGGGGGCGCGGGACCAAGAATGCAGTGGTTTGGGGCTTAATTGCTGTGTGAATAGTAGGGGGTTTTGGGGGACAAATGATGGGTGGTTTGGGGGTTGGTTGGCGGAACTCCCTGCTGCAGGAAAGGTAGCAATGACGGGAAATTCATAGCAGGGAAAGGCTTGGGGCTTGATCTGTGGAACTCCTGGCTGCGTGAAAGGTAGCCAACACAGGAAATTTAGAGCGGGCAAAGGAAAAATAATGCATCAGTTGGGGTTTCATCCCTGAAACTCCCCACTGCGTGAAATGTAGCCACAACGGGAAATTCAGAGCGGTTGGCGACTTAACTCTGTGGAACTCCCCGCCACGTGAAAGCTCACCTTCAGCATGACCTCGCAGTAAAGCATCTGGGTCTCGCCAAAGCGCAGTTTCAGCAGCTCGACATTCCGGATTTCCCTGTGGGGAAGAGAGGCAAGCTTGCTGGGTCAAGCGGATTTTGGGGGGTCAGACCAGATGACCTCAAAGGACCCCTCACCTCTCAGCACTGTAGTTCAACTGGTGCAGCAGCCGGTCAGCCAGCAAGGTCCGGTATTCGTTGATGAAGAGGTCTTTGCTTCCGTAGATGCTGACCAGGAGGGTGATTATGTCGGCCGAGCGGCGCTTGGCGTGGGGCTTTCCCGCTGCGGGGAGGCCGGCCCAAGAGAGGAGAGCATGAGTGATGGGTGCCCCCCCACCAATGAGATAGGGGCCTGCCTGTGGGAGACTGGTGCCCCCATCTGTGAGAAATGGGTGCCCACCTGTGGGAGACGGATGCCCCCACCCGTGAGGTGCCCCCCACCTGGGAGAAACAGGGGCCCGCCTGTGGTAGAGGAGTCCTCATCCGTGAGACGGGGCCTACTGGTGGGAAGGCCATGGGTTCAAGACCTCCATTCTTGGGCGGAGTGGGCCCAATGGGTGCCCACCCTGCTGGAAACTGACCTGGGTGGGCATCGACTGGGTCGGGCACCCAATCCTCGGGACGGGTGCCGGCGTCCTCGTCACTCTCCTGCCCGTTGTCCAGGGTGACGGGGTCAGCCCTCGAGAGTTCGTGGGCCAGGTCGCCTGAGCCCTCACCCGTCAGGCCCGCCACAATCTGCCGCACGGTGTCCTCGCGGGTCCTGTACCGGGGGCACCCACTTTCTCAGTTGGGTGCTGCCGCGCCCAGGGGCTCCCCAACGAAGTGACACATGCCCCCCAGAAGGTGACATGTGCCGCTCCCGCACCCCTGGGAATTCAGCCCCACCCAGCACCCTTGGGTGCCACAGGCAACACCCTTGGTTGCTCCACCTCAAGTACTTCCGGATCGGCTCCCCGGCAACCTGAAGGATGACCATCGATGGGTCCAGCTGCCGCAGGGCCTTGATGGCGCAGATGTAGAGGGTTATGATGTCAGAGGTGTTGACCCCTAGCAGGGAAATCAATGAAATAATATCTAATAATCAGCCTAATAATCTGTCGTGTCTATTCCACCCGTAAGAAAGGATCGTCTTGAAGAAATGCAACTCAACATCGTCCCTGATTCCAACGTTCGGGAATTAATAAGCATTAATACCTAATGAACGTATCCCATGTAATTAATATTAGAATGGAATAATTAAGCAATAAGGTAGATCGGGAATCGTATCAAATGAATCTGAAGGATGGATGATTTGAAAATTGGAGATAATTGATATTGAGTAAATATATATCCCCAGGAGGACGGATAACTATTATTCTATTATAATGTAATAAATAATATGTAACAAAGAAATTTCATCTGACAGCCCAAAATAAGGTATCAATATAATAGATAATAGCTAATAAATATATTCCCTCCAACAACCTGGAAAGAGGGATTAACTTTGAATAAGTTGAATAAATAATAAATATAATTCTTAATAAATATCTAAACACCTAATAAGTATCTAATACCGAAGAAATGTGAGAAGTAATGGCTAATAAATATATCCTCTCCAACCCGAGGGGGGGGGGAATGAACTTGGAAGAAACTGAAGAAACTGAAGCAATAATATCCAATACCTAATAAATATCTGGTTCTCTAATATATATCTAAATACCTAATAAATACCCGATAATAGCTAATAGGAATAGTCCCCCAATTTAGATAGACCGTGAAGGGGTTTGGGGGCTCAGAGGCAAAGGGGTTAGGGGGCTGAAAGGGAAAGGAGGAGAACCATCTGAAATTTAATAATTAGTAATTCGGATTGGTTTTTTGTTTTGTTTTTGGATTATGATTGGATCTGATTTGTTATTAATTAATGTTTTGTTAATTACTATTTTGTTGATTAATATTTTATTGAGTAATTTATTTAACAAAATATTAAACAATAAATTACTCAACAAAATATTAATACATTACTCAAAATATTAATCAATTAATCAACAAAATAGTAATTAATTAATCAATCAATCAATTAATCAGCAAAATATTAAACACAAAAATTAATTTAATTTGTTAATTAATAGTTTGATGATTAATTATTAATTAATTATTAATTATTATTTCATTTATTTAATTGATATTGTTAATTTGTTAATTGGAATTTTATTAATTCATTAACATTTTATAAATTAATTTTTATCAAATTAATTTATAAAATATTAAAAACAACAACCAGAATCTTTACTACGGCCCAGAGACCCATAATATTAACAAAATATTAATTTAAAAATTAATAAAAATATTTATATATATACAAAAAAAGACAGACCGGGATGGAGAAGGCGCATCTCTAGGGCGTTTTTCAAGGAGGTCAGGAGGTGCTGGCGCTGGTTGGTCCTCTCTAGGCAGAACTTGAGGTCCTCTATGGCCGGTTTTGATTCGGGGAAATCTGAACGAAAAGAAGCCCCGATGAACGAACCGATCTCGGCAGTTCCCCACCCACTAGAGAAGAACTCGAACCCGAGCCCGGGCCCACCTCGGATGATGCTAAAGAGCTCCTCGATGCGCATGGCGGTGTAGAGGCGGTAGAAGAACCTCTGGACGTGGCAGCGCCAGCGGCGCAGGGCGGCCTCAGCCCCACCCTCCTGCAGGAACACCCAGCCGACCCAGCCAATCACGCGCTCGATCCACTGGAGGGAGGGAGGGAGGGACGCGAAGAGGCGTGAGAGGAGGCAGGGCGCCCCAGGAGCCACCCACCCTTGAACCTGTGCCCCACCTCACCTCCTGGAAGTCACCCAGGAAGGAGCGCTCGAACTCGCCCCGACAGGTGCCCTCCAGGCGCTCAGTGATCATGCGGTGGAGGAGGTCAGTGACGGCGGGCGTGCTGATGCGCTCCAGGAGGTGGAGGCGGTGCCTGCGGGAGGAGGGAGGGAGCAAGGGAGGAAGGGGTGGGAATGTTCAGGGAAGCAGGAGAGGATATATTGTTCATTATATCCTATTCCAACATGTGTTAACAAGTTCAATAACAGCAGAGTTTACATTCCCCTTTTAAATACACACAGCGGATGCTTGCTCAGGTTTGCTAAAACCTCTATAATAATACTGTCCTGGTATTTTCCCCTTTATCCCTCCTAAAAGATAAGACACAACACAGTGTTCTTATAAAAGTATAAAAAGAGTTTACTTACAGACATCTGTTCACAAAAGGATCCCAGAAGGCAGACTTTAGCTTAGAAAAAGTAACTTACTTGTTGGAGACTACTCCATAGGTCAAAGTCAAAAGAAGGAGATGGCATCCAGCCCCTGTGCTTTTGTTTTACCTGCACACAGGTGAGGCCACACCCACCTCCAGTCACATGCAGAGGAAGTCTGCCCCAGCCCAGGAGAAACAGGAAGTTCTGACTGGCTGGACTAGACATCCCTATGTCCACTTGACTGCTCCCCTGTTTCACATCCCACAGGAGGAAGGAAGGAGAGGGTAAGAAAGAACTGGAGGGAGGGAAGGGAGGGGAAGGGAAGGGAGGGGAGGGGAGGAAGGGGAGGATAACACAGAAGAGGAGGGAGGGAGAAATGGAGGAAGGAAGAAGGGGAGGAACAAAGGGCCAGATCACAAAGGTGGGATTCCCAGAGAGGTGGGATTCCTTTCCTTTCCCTCTCCTTTGCTCTTGATTATTCCATCTTTCTTTCTTGTTGCTTATTAAATATTACTCCTCAAACACCATTGAAATATCATTTTCCTCATCGCTATAAGAACGACAGCAAAGCAACTCACAGGATGGCGTTCAGCTCCTCAAAGCGCGCTATGGTTCCCACGCACCAGCACCCCTCCTCGCCTCGGCCGCACCCAGCACACATCGAATCTGCCTCTTCCCGTGCTACGTTTGCCGCCTCGGGGCGCTGCCCCATGTAGATCCGGAAGCTGCGCCCGTAGAGCTCACCCAGCGCCTCCCGGAACTCCCCGGGGGGCGCCAGGAAAACCACAGCGCGCAGCAGGGCATCGAGGTTCCCGCGCAGGTGCCCGGCGCTGCCTTCGGGCGCCCACTCCTTCAGCAGGGCAGCGCCGCGGACGTACGGCGCCAGGCACTTCTCCAGCATCCGGAAGGCATCCAGGAGGGGAGGGCAGCCCTGGGGGTCACCGGGCGACGCCGCACACCGCCAGAACTCGGGACCCACTCGGGACTGGAGGTCCGTCTGCAGGACCTCGAGGAACCACTCTTCCAGAGCGCCCTGCAAGCCATGGCGGCGGAGGGCTTCTAGGGCCGGGTGCAGGTCAGACGGAGAGTCGTAGTGCGGCGGCGCCTGGAAAGGAAGGGGAGAATTCTAGTTTCCGGAAGGATTGTCCCCTCTGCACCCCATAGCTCGTTGACCCCTTGGCCTCTGAGCGCCCACCTCCTTTCCGTCTCAGCCGCCTCCCTTCTCTCCCTCCTCCTTTCCGTCTCAGCCGCCTCCCTTCTCTCTCCCTCCTCCCGCTTTCAGCCCCCGAACTCCTTTGCCCCTGAGCCCCCGAACCTGTTTATCACCTCCATCCCCAAGGCTTCGGGCGGCACCAGGCCGGTGCTAAGCGCGCTCCACGCCGCCGACAGCTCCATGACTCGTCCGAACGCGGGACCGGCAGCGACGACCCAGAGGAGGACTAGGCCCCGCCTCCGCGCATGCGCCGACAGGCGGCGGCGGCGGCGGCAACGGCGGGCGGCGGGTGACGCGCGACGCGGCGGCGGCGGCGATGACACAGCAAGGGGCGGCCCTACAGAGCTACAACAACGAGCTGGTCAAATGTGAGGCGGCGCTCCGGAGAACGGGGCCTTTGCTTCGTTACTCGAGCCAAAGCGCCCGCGGCAGGAGTAGGCCGCGTTGCTAGGGCGATGACGTCGGTGGCGTCGCGCGGCGGCGGGGGCCGCGCGGCGCTGAATGGCTGGAGACGTAGCGACGAATCTAATGGGAATGAGCCAGGCTGCAGGCGGGAAGTCCGCGTGTTGCTATTGGCCGCGCGGCTTTAGGGGCGGAGACGTAGTGACGTTCCGACGGCGGCTGGAACTTTCGCCGCGTTTATTATTGGTCAAGCTGGTTCAGGGGTGGAGTCGCAATGACGTAGAACGTTCGTGGAGTGGAAGCGAGAAGGGGAGAGCGGGGGGTTCGTAGCGATTGGCCGGGCGGATTCAGGGGCGGATACGAAGTGATGCGCTCTAAGGCGTGGGGCGGAGTGTTGCTATGGCTACGGGAGGGACGATAACGTTGCTATTGGCCAGACTGCTTGAGGGCCGTGGCTACGGGGCCTGTCCGAGTAGCTATGGCGAGGAGGCCAAGACTGGAAATGGGAGGCTGAGGACTAGAAACTTGATTTTTTAAAGAATGTGCTATTTTCCTATTACAAGTTACCCTGTGGCGTTTAATAAACGCGATAATGATTACATTTAATAGGAGTAGTAATTAAATCTCTAACGACGGCAACAATACTTTATTATTATTATTATTTAATAATATATAATTTAAAAATATACAATTATTAAATTAATAATGAGCTAAAGTGAATGAGGACGAGAGTAAATAATGTATATGAGATAATAAATAATGTTATAATAAATAATATTAATTGATAATTGATAAGTAATAATAATCAATATTAATTGTTAATAAATAATTAATAATATTAATTAATAATAATAAAAGGATAATAACTAGACTAATTATTAAGAGCTCAGCATTGACGACTAGAATCTTGAATTAAATCCCAACATTGAGGACCAGAATCTTGAATTAAATCCCAACATTGAGGACCAGTATCTTGAATTAAATCCCAACACTGAGGACTAGAATCTTGAATTAAATTTCAGCATTGAGGACTAGAATCTTGAATTGAATCCCAACATTGAGGACCAGAATCTTGAATTAAATCCCAACATTGAGCACTAGAAATTGTAATAAAACGGGATCCCAGAGGGCCAGAAACTCAGGGGTTGGACTAAATGATCCGGGCTCCCTTTCTCTCCGCATCCCTCCAGGTATTGAGGACCTCTCCCTCAAGCGGGACGAGCTGAGCAAGCAGATCCGCCAGGAGGAGGAGGAGAAGGGCAAGCTGCAGAACGACATCCGGATCTTGACGGACAAGCTGTCGCGTGTCAACGAGAGCCTGGCCAGGAAGATGGCGTCGCGCAACGAGTTTGACCGGACCATCGCTGAGACCGAGGCGGCTTATATGAAGGTGCGGAGTGCTGGGGTCATCTAGTCTGACCCCGGAAATCTAGCAAGAAATTAATGTTAAAAGATGATTATTTGACATGGCTCGCCAGGTTCATCTAGTCTGACCCCGGAAATCTAGCAATAAATTAATATTAAAAGATTATTCTTTGACACGGGGATCCAGGGTCATCTAGTCTGACCCCGGAAATCTAACAATAAATGAATCTAAAAAGGTGACAATTGTACCTGGTGCGCTGGGGTCATCTAGTCTGACCCCGGAAATCTAGCAAAAAAATCAATGTAAAAATGTGATGATTGGAAACTGGGATCCAGGGTCATCTGACCCCGGAAATCTAGGGATGAAGCAATATAAAAATGCTATGATTTGAAACTGGGATCCCAGGGTCATCTAGCCTGACCCCGGACATCTAGGGATAAATCAATGTAAAAATGTGATGATTTGACATTTGTTGCCAGGGTCATCTAGTCTGACCCTGGAAATCTAGCGATAAATTAATGTTAAAAGATGATTATTTGACACCAGGCGCCAGGGTCATCTAGTCTGACCCCAGATGTCTAGCAAAATGTGATGATTTGAAACTGGGTACCAGGGTCGTCTAGTCTGACCTCGGAAATCTAACAATAAAGAAATCTAATAATGCGATGGTTTGACACGGGACCCCGGGGTCATCTAGCACACCCCGGGGCGCCCGGCCAGATGGGCAGGGCCTTGACCGAGCTCCTCCCCTCCCCTTCCAGATTCTGGAGAGCTCCCAGACGCTCCTCAACGTCTTGCGCAAGGAAGCCAACAACCTGGCCAAGGCCACCGAGGCCAAAAGCCCCAAGGATACCTGAACTCGCTGGGCACCGCGCTACGACTCCCGACCTTTGGCCAGGCTGGCCCTCGAACCTGGCACCGGGGCAGCTGTATTTTGGGTGTTTTGTTATTTGAATAAAGCATTCTCTCTCAGCCACCTGGGTTTTTCTCCATGGGAAAGGGCCAGGCGCTATGTTTCCCACCGGGCACACATGGTTTCTTATGAGGAAATAAAATTTCCGTGTAGCCCAGAAATAATCCAGGTGGACTCGATTCTCAGGTAAACTTGGGGTTCAGGAACAAATCCAAATCCTTTCTGTATACCATAGTAAAGTAAAAAATATACTATATTTCCCAAATAATTTTGGGATAATGGTGATACACTATTTTAGCATAGTCTAGTATGTATGGTGTGTGTATGTGTGTATATATATACTATATATATACACACACAGACACACAGACACACACAAATATATTTATATACATTTATTTATATATATACATTTAGTTATATAGCGGTATGTACATTTATTTACATATATACATATATTTATACATGAAGCTCAGCCACTGAACAGAATTTGAGAATAATTATGGTATATTATCAAAAGAATTTTAGTATATTATCAAAATAATTTGAGAATAGCTCAAAAATTTGATAGTGCAAAATCATTTGAGAATTATTTTAGTGTAGTATCAAAAGAATCTTAGAATTTTAGTTTTAAAAAAATCTTAATTTAATTTTAGTATAGTCTGTATCAAAATAATTTTAATAGGCATTCACAGTAATTTGAGAATTAGTCACATTAATTTTAGTATAACTTTCAGTACAGCATAGTATCAAAAGAATTTGAGAATCATTTTTGCACAGTGTCAAAAGAATTTGAGAATTTTAGTCGTGTCAAAAAATCTTAGTATAATATTACTACCTATATTATAAAACAATTTGAGAATTTTGGTCCAGTCTCTGAAAAGCTTTAGTATAATGTCAAGATCATTGCAGTACTGTATATAATTTGATTTTAGCAGAGGCTCTGCCCTTGCCAATACACAGTAATATCAACGATAATAATATCAATAATAATAATCTGCTCTTTTGATCGCTGTCCCCTTCCACCCCATCCAAACTCCCATCGAAATTTTTTTGCTTTTTAAAATGAATTTAAAACATGATTCTGGGTGCTACGCCTCCCAAAACGCAGCTAGTAGTAGTAGTAGTAGTAGTAATATTCTGCTCTATTGATCGCTGTCCCCTTCCACCACATCCAAACTCCCATCACTCAATAATAATTATAATATTAATAATATTAACAATAATAATATTCTGCTCTTTTGGTCGCTGTCGCCTTCCGCCCCATCCCCAGTGGTCAAACCACTGGCCCCATCGAAAACGACCTGCGGAAGACGATAGGTTTCCACCGGCCGGGATAATTCCGGGTGGCACCTATGGATGCTCAGAAGTACAGGGCAGGCTCGCTGCTGAAGTCGGAAAGGGCGCCGGCACCGGCCGGGGTGAGCTGTGGTGCAAAAAAAGGGGGGGGGTAAAAAAACACGTCTTTTTATTGGGGTTGGACTAGATGACCCCACGCACCCCCTTCGTCATCAATTCCAGAGTTACTGATGTTTGTCTCCTAAAGGGCCAGATACAGATCAGAATAATAATTAATAATAATAATAATAATAATAATAATAATAATGTGTGTTTATCTCACAAAAGTAGTGCAGGGCAAATCTGAATAATAATAATAATAATAATAATAATAATAATAATAATAATAATGTGTGTTTATCTCACAAAAGAAGTGCAGGAAGCTTACTATGAATAACCATTACCATGACGTGGTTGTCGGGTGAGTCAGCACCCGGCACTACAGTTCCCAACTTCGGAGGCGCCTCCTTGAACCTGCCACCTTCCTCCGAGTGCAATTTTGGGGTGTAGCTGGAGAAACCTGCAGAGGACATTGAAATGTCGCTTTTATTTTATTTTTTAAAGCCTCTTTGTACGTTTGATTTCCTGGAAAACTTCCAGCGAGGAAGGAACATTAAAGGAGCCTTTTAAAAATTATTCATGTTTTTGGTGAGAAGATTGAGCAGCACGAAAAGAAAAAAGCCATTATTATTATTATTAGGGGGAGTAAATAGAAATAATAGGTATAGAATTAATACAGTTATTAGGTGTCCGCAAAATAATAATAAATATTAGTGGTATAGTAAAAAAAATAAAATGCTACACCTAATAATAATGATTAGCAGCATACGGCTAACAACAATAATAAAATTCTGCTACACTGGTATACCGCTAATGAAGAAGAAGAAGAAGAGGAAGAAGAAGAATCAGAAGAGGAAGAAGAAAAGAAGGAAGAAGAAGAGGAAGAAGAAGAATCAGAAGAGGAAGAGGAAGAAGAAAAGAAGGAAGAAGAAGAGGAAGAAAAGAGGGAAGAAGGAGAAGAAGGAGGAGGAGCAGGAGGAGGAAGAGGAAGGAAGAAGAAGAAGAAGAAGAAGAAGAAGAAGAGAAGAAGAAGAAGAAGAAGAAGAAGAAGAAGAAGAAGAAGAAGAAGAAGTGGCTTGCCTGAGTTGGGCCTGCAAGAGGGCGCCGCCCGTTTGGCAGAGGGAAGGGGCGGGGCTTCATCGACCTCGGAGGCGTATTCTTCCTCTTCCTCCTCCCCCTCCACTTCCTCTTCCTGCTCTTCAGCCACCAGGGAGTTCTCGGATGGGTACTCAAACATGGTGTGCAGGCGGGAGTCATCGAAGGAGATCTTCAGCTGTGGAGCACAAGAAGTTGAGGTTGGACAGGTGACCTCAGGGGCGGGGCTAGATGACCCCAGGTGTCCCTTCCCTGTCAATTCTCCTGGGATCAGAGCTGGGATTCAGGGGCGGGGCCAGTTGACCCTCAGGGGCGGAGCTAGATGACCCCAGGTATCCCTTCCCTGTCAATCCTTCTGGGATTTATTAGCCTGGATGATTGATATTAAAAATGAATTCCTATTACGTATACTGCATTTAGCCCCCTTGGGTGCATTTTCATTTATATATATATTTTATATAAATTGTATTTTATATTGCCATTATTTCTCTATATGTTCTGTATTTATTTATATTTACGTTTATAAATATATTTATACTTGCATAAAAATATATTCATATATTTATACTTATGTAATACACACACACACACACACACACACACACAGTGGTACCTTGGTTCACATCAGTGGTGTCCAAACTTTTAGTAAAGAGGGCTGGATTTGATGAAGTGAAGGGCCATGAGGGCCGGCCAAAGGGCCAACCAAAGTTGTGGACTTTTTTAAGGATTGAAGTTGTTGAGGTTTTTTTTTTTTAGGATTTTACCTCAGGAAAGAAACTGCACAGGGGCCGGATTAGGCCCCCAAAACAGATTTGGACACGCCTGGTTTACAACCATCATCCATTCCAGAGGTCCGGTTTTAAACCCAACCAGGTTGTAACCCAAGGTGCTCTTTCGCCAAACATATAAATATATATATATATATATATATATATATATATATATATATATACACACACACACACACACACACACACACACACACTGTATACCGGTATATATACAAACACACACACATCCATGTGAGAGTGGACTACGACTCCCATCATCCTTCGCAAGCCAGGCCAAGAGTCCTCGATCATGGGGGTTGTAGTCTAAGAGCTCTGCCGGAGCCCCGCCCTGCTTAGGTAACAGCAACGCGTCTGGGCTGGGACTACAACTCCCATCGTGCATAACAAGTGGCTAACTCCAGTTCCCATCGTGCTTTGCCCCACGAGGCCTAGCTAGCCATTCCCCAGCTGTGTTGCGACTCCCATCACACACACCCCCGGACGACTCGACCGAGCACTATGGACGATGGGAGTTGTAGTCCTGGCTAGGCCGGGTGCTGTGAGCTAAACATGACAGGAGCTGCGGTCCCGTGCCAGCCTAGTTGAAGATAGGCTTTGCACTCTGTGGAACGCCCCGCTTAGCCGAAAGCCGGCTCCGATCTCCGGGTGGCGGGTTCGAGTGAGGCTAGATGGGTGAGCCCGGCTACCTTTTTCCTCCGCCGTGCCCCGGCTTTGCTCATGCATGAGCGGTCCAGCGAAAGGTACCCGCCGATGACCTCGATCTCATCCGCGCGGGGATAACGGCCCCGGGGTAAGGCGCCTTCGAAGTCGGCACCGGGCGCCTCCCGGCTGCCGTTCTGCAGCAGCAGGGAAGATTCGAATCCAGGACCCAAAGTGGCGTCTTCAGAATCCAGGGCCAAAGGGCTGTCGTCAGAGACATCGCAGCCCTCCAAGCGGGGGCTGAGCACCTTCAGTGGCGGCAGAGAACCCGTAGCGTCCTCGTCAATGCAGGTGACGGGAACCCGGTCGGGCTCCTGGGGAGCGGGTGCCCATCTTGGAACCTGGGCGCCTCGCGGGCGAGGGACAACCTGGAAGGAGTTGTGGGAGTTGCGGCGCAGGCTGGCACTGGGAGAGAGCGCTGCATCGGTGCCTGGTGCCGCTACGGCTCTTGTAGCGATGGTGCCCCGCAACCGACCCTTGGGATCTGTGGCATCTCGAAGGGAGGGTGTCTTCTTGGGATTTGTAGTGTGGAGCTCCCAACCCCTTGGCGAAACAGAACAGGGGCGTCCTTGGGATCCATAGTATGGTTCCAACGATGTCCAGCCGCTTTCCTCACTGTCAGTGGCGCGGCGCTCAGGGCCCTTTGGCGAAGCAGGCCGGGCGCCTTCTTGCCGACCGGCGTCCTCATGGTTTGTAGCACGCCGCTCGGAAGTCGTCCAGGCGCTTTCTTTGGGAACCCTAGCATCAGGCGAAGCTGGCCAGGTGTTTTCCTTGGGGCACATAGGATCGGGCAAAGCTGCCAAGGCGCTTTCCTTGGGAACCGTAGCATCGGGCAAAGCCAGCCAGGCTCTTTCTTTGGGAACCATAGGATTCGGCGAAGCCGCCCAGGTGCTTTCCTTAGAACGCATTGCATCAGGCGAAGCCAGCCAGGTGATTTCCTTGGGAACCATAGAATCGGCCGAAGTGGCCAGGCACTTCCTTGGGACGCATAGTATGGGGTGTAGCTGCCCGGGCGCTTTCCTTCAGAACTGTAGCACAGGCCAGGTGCCTTCCTCTGTTGCAAGCCATCCTCCCTCCCTGGGATCTGTAGCACGCTCCTTGGGATCTATAGCACGACGCCCTCGCGGGTTCACGAGGAAAGAATTGGCGGGCGATCTTCTGCACGAACCGGCTGCGAGGAGAGTCGGCCAACTGGTCTCCAAGCATGCGCGGTTCGCTGCTCGAAACCTCCTTTGCCCCTCGGGCATCCCAAGCGGAGCGTTCGACTGCCGCTCTGGCATGCGCACTGGGGCACGCGACGCCTCCTCTTGGCCGATGCGACTAGAGGCGTCCATTGGCTTCTCTGGCATCCATAGCGAAACGTTACGCCGCCCTTCGCACATGCGCAGCGGGCAATCCGAAGCGCCCCTTTGCCCTTCGGACATGCGCAGCTCGTCCCCCCGAAGCGGCTCGATGCCCCTTCGGACATGCGCAGTGCGCAACCCGAAGCCTCCTTCCGCCCGCAAGCGCCACAGCGGCGCATGCGCGTCGCGCCGCCGGCTCTCCCTGGGTCGAATTGGTGCCGGAGACGGCGGACGTGGCCCGGCTCGGGCTCGTACACGACCACCTGCTCGGCCCGGAGCTCGGCGGCTCCCTGGACGCGTGGCTTGGCGGCTTCCCCCGGGCACGTCTCGATGATGACGATGCGGTCGGCGCGGATGGTCCGCACGCCCGGCATGGTCGAGTACAGCTCGAGCAGGCGGGAAAGCGAGGCAGCCGCCGGGCGCCGACGTAGCGGAGAGAAGCCGTCGCCTGACGGAAGCCGAGCCGCTTCGGCGGCCCGCTTGGCCCGCTTCCGCTCCAGGAGAGCTTTTTTCCACTCAGGCAGGGTCGAGGAATCCATGGCTGCTGCTTCGGAGCGACTTTGACTGCAAGGCGCAAGGACTCTGAGGTAACTAAGGCGGCGGTTGGCTGGCCGGGTTGTCTGTAATAGGAGCGGGCCAATGGGAACCGGGCGGTGTGGAGACTGGCGGCGCGGATGGTTCGGTCGCGCGACGCCCCGGCCCACACGGGCTCAGCCCAGCTTTGACAGGAGAAAGGCGGTGCAAGAACGGGCTCTGAGGTTGCAACGGATAGGGTTGGCTGGCCGGGTTGTCGGTCCAAGGGACGGGCCAATGGGAAGCGGGCGCGGTGGGCGTGTTTCGCCCACACTGGATACGGCCGGCTTGATAGGAGAGAAAGGATTACGACGGGCTCTGAGAGAGCAACGGGAAGATTAGCCGGCGTGGTTGTCGGTCAAACGAGAGGGCGGCGCGGATGGTTCGCTCGCGCGACGCTCCGCCCTCACTCGGGTGCCGACATTGACAGAAGGAGGACGCGCGGTCTCTGTTGTGAGCAAAGGAGAGGATTGGCTGATGGCGGAATGACTGCCCTTGCTAGGGGGAAAGGGGAGGGTCCGGCGCTGATTGGTCGCTTGGGGTTGCCACGGCATCAGCTGGGCAGTTGGCCCCTGCGCAGGAGGCGCGGCCATTAACATACGCGGAAGTGGCTCCTCTCGGCCGCTTTCACTCAAGTCGTGGGCAGCTCGTGGATTCCGGCCATTCTTCCTATTCCTTAATTCCATTTTTCCTGCTACGTTGGGCAGTATTAAAAGTAATAATTGGTTACTATATTGATTTATTATTATTATTCAATTATTATACTAGCATTATTGCTAGTATACCAGTATGGGCCTGGTGAGCATTTAAGGTCCCCCAACCCTCACCTGCGGGTTGGCATCTGATCGGATTTTATTCTGATCCTGATCTGATTTTATTTTGATGTATTATAGATTTGATGTGATCCTTCTGATCCCAGTTTTGGCTGGGGAGGGCGATGTATTATTATTATTATTATTATTATTATTATCCTGTTGGAAGCATACCAGACTGGCTGGGGAAACCCAGCCAGGTGGGCGAGGTATAAATAATAATTTCTTCTTCGTCGTCTTCTTATTATTATTATTCAGCAACCAACGTACGACAGTATATTTTCGTTCTAGTGGCTGCTGCTGTGCTGCTTTTGTTCCTTTTTTTATTCTTATTTTCTATTCATATTGCTATTATTACCTGTATTAATTTTACCCGTGGACTATCATCTGCTCAGATTTTCATTTGCTCTGAACAAATTTTAAGATGTTTTTTTTCATTAATTGATTGCCTGTTTTTATGTTCTTATGATCTTGGTATACTGGCTTAGTTTTATGATGTTAGCCGCCCTGATCCAAGCTCAGGACAGGGTACAAATAAAATTTTATTTTTATAATTATTATTTTAATTAATATTACTCTTCTCCTGCTGAAGTCCCGCCTGCTTTCCAGATGGAGGAGCGCCGCATCCTGGTCCTTTTTGGCAGCCAGACCGGCACAGCCGAGGATTTTGCAGAGAGGATCGGACGCGAGGCAAAGCGACGGCACTTCCGGTGCCGAGTCGACGCCCCTGGACAACTATGCGGTGGTGAGTGCAAAATCCGCTTACGCCAAATGACATGATCCCAGAGCATGTGCAGAGTTCAAGCTGCTCTCCATTTTTCCCTGCTCCTCCCAGGCCAACTGATCCACGAGCCACTGGTGGTTTTCGTCTGCGCCACCACAGGGCAAGGAGACCCTCCGGATAACATGAAGGTTAAAAATATTCATACTTGTTTATCTCTTTGACATGCAATGAGTACATTTTAATTTATTAAAACTTAATTGCTGGAATTTAATTTCATAACAAGGACTTTTGATTTATTAACATTTATTAATTCCTTTATTAAATTTTGTTTCTGTTTGATGTGCCACGTGTGTTTTTTAATATATGAAAACTGAATTGTTTGAATTTAATTTCTTTCCATTACACATGCAACAAGCACTTTTAATTTATTCACATTTATTAAGAGTTTAATTTATTAAATTTTATTTATTTCAGTTTGATGTGCCACGTGTACTTTTTAATATATTAAAATTTTACTTATTATTGTTTGATTTATTAAAATTTAATACATTGAATAATATTTATTTTAAAATTTCCCAACCTCCTTTTCCCAACCACTGGAAAATCCAGAATTTCTGGAGGTTCCTCTTCCGGAAGAGCCTCTCTCCATCTTCCCTCTGCCGGTTGGACTACGCCGTTCTCGGGCTTGGCGATTCCTCGTATCCCAAGTAAGTCCTGCTTCCCTTCCCAGAAAATCAAGGGGAAACCTGGGAAAACAACACTCCCTTTTTTTGCCTCGTCAGGTTCAACTTTGTCGCCAAGAAGCTGCACAAGAGGCTTCACAAGTTGGGCGGCTGCCCGTTGCTGCCGGCCGCCTTGGGAGACGACCAGCATGACTTGGGGTGAGTCCAGATGACCATTGGGATCCCTTTTTGCCCTGAATATTCTGAGATTTCAGAGCTGAAATTCAGGGGTCAGACTAGATGACCACTGAACCACTTTTTGCTGTGAATATGCTGAGATTTCAAAACTGAAAAATTCAGGGTCAGACTAGATGCCCGCTGGTTCCCTTTTTGCTGTGAATATGTGGCAATTTCAGAGCTGAGATTTGGTGTCAGACTAGATGACCGTTTTGCAGTGAATATGCTGCGATTTGAGACCTAAATTCGGGGTCAGACTAGATGACCGCTGGGTCCCCTTTTGCCATGAATATGCTGAAATTTCAAAGCTGAAATTCAGGGTCAGACTGGATGACCGCTGGGGTACCTCTCAACCCTTCTGCAGCCCGGACGCCGTCGTCGATCCCTGGCTTTCAGATCTCTGGGAGAAGATCCTGGCTTTGTACCCTCTTCCTCCTGGCCGGCAAATCCTTAATCCGGACATCATGTAAGCACGGGGGGTGGGGGGTGAGAACATGTACGGTTATTTTTAAATTATTAGAATATTGAACGTAATAATTAGAATAAAAATAAAAATGAGATATTGTGATGCTTGCAGCTGATGGGGAGCCAGGCATCCAACCTCATACTATTTTTGTTGTTGCTGTTGTTGTTGTTGTTGTTGTTAGTTGGATGCCTGGATCAACATCAGCTCCTTGCATTATTGTCGTTGCTATTATTGTTGTTGTTGTTGTTTGTTGGATGCCTGGCTCAACATCAGCTCCTTGCATTATTATTATTATTATTAATAGTATTATTAAATTATTATTAAATGATTAAATTGGCACGTTCCTCCCTTTCCCCTCCAGCTTGCCACCCCGCTTCAACGTCCACTTCCTGGATGGAGATGAGGCCGGGCGCCCGGACCCCGCCGACCCGGGTCCCGCGTGCGAACAGCGCCCCTTCCCGGCCCGGATGCTATCCAACCAGAGGGTGACGTCTGAGTCGCACTTCCAGGACGTCCGGCTGATCGAGCTGGACGTGGCTGGATCCGGGATCGAGTGCGTTTGCCCACTCCCCACCCCCTGCACAGATCCCGGGCGCCGCTTCCGGGTGCCGACGTGCTACGTTTCCCTCTCCCCAGGGCCGCTGCCGGTGATGTCGCCATGGTTGCCCCCCGCAACGCCCCAGATGACGTGGAGCTCTTCTGCCGCCTCTTGAACCTGGACCCACACCGGTGCTTCGTGGCAGAGCCGGCCGACGAGGGTGCGGACTCTGGGCAGGGATCGGGTTTGAGACCCGGGGTCAGACTAGATGAACCCAGCTGACTCTTCTCTCCCTCCCCAGGCGCTGTGCTGCCTTTACTGCTCCCCCAGCCCTGCAGCGTTGGCTACCTAGTGGAAAACTACCTGGACATCGCCAGCGTCCCCCGCCGTTCATTTTTCGAACTCACCGCCCAGCTCTCGCCCGACGAGCGCGAGCAAGAGAAGCTGCGGGAATTCGCCTCGGCATCCGGGCAGGAGGAGCTCTATGCCTACTGCAACCGGCCGCGGCGGACCACTTTGGAGGTAGGTCCAACCGTCCCCAGGTCTGGGGGAGTTCTAGCATGCTGGGCGCCAGGTTCACAGCGCCTGGTTCACAGTGCTACGATTCCTAGAACTTTGTTCCCAGCGCCATGGTTCCCAGCCAGCCCCACTTCCTTCTCCAAACCAACTTTGAACAGCTTGAACATTGTCTCAAGTCTTTGGTGACACCCAGTGGGCGTTGGCGCTACAATTGCTAAGTCTCTTCCCTCTCACGGCAAGGTCCTGAGCGATTTCCCCAAGACGGCGGCCGCCATCCCCTGTCACCTCCTGCTGGACCTGATCCCTCGCATCCGGGCCCGGGCCTTCTCTGTCGCCTCTTCCATGCTGGTGAGTCGGAGCGCGCCATTTCTCGAACCCACCCCCCGTCGCACCCGGTACTACGACTCCCACCCTCTCCCCGCAGGCCCTCCCCAACCACATCCAGATCCTGGTGGCCGTGGTCCGCTACAAGACGCGCCTGGCCCGGCCCCGGCGTGGGCTCTGCTCCACCTGGCTGGCCTCCCTTGACCCGACGCACGGTGAGTTGTAGCACAAGGTGCCAGGCACCAATCCCCACGGCATCCCGCACTACGTCACTCCTGCCAGGGCCCGTCAAAGTGCCCAGGCAGGGGTCCCGTTGCAGGGCCTGACGCCCGCGCTGTTTCTCCCACCAGGGCCCGTCCAAGTGCCGCTCTGGGTGAAGAGGGGGGCGCTGAGGTTCCCGGACGACCCCGACACCCCCATCGTTATGATCGCACCCGGGACAGGCGTGGCTCCCTTCCGCGCCGCCATCCAGGAACGCGTAGCACAGGGCAAGAGAGGTGAGTGCCACCTTTTTCTCAATTTCCTTTTCAAATTGGCATTAAACGCATTTTATAATGTACCGGTAATTTCAGGAATTTTAAAAATGCAATCTGGAGGAACTTTGTGAATTTTATCATGAAATTGCAAGAATTTTAAAAATGCAATCTGGAGGAAATTTTTGCGGTTTGTAATGCAATTTTAGGCATTTTTCAAATGCAGCTTGAAGGAAATTGTGAGTGGTCTATGCTGTTCTCCTATTGATTCCTCCCTTCTTAATCCCGCCCCCACCCGCAGGCAACTTCCTGTTCTTCGGCTGCCGTCACCAAGCCCACGACTTCTACTTCCGGGACGAGTGGGCGGAGCTTGTTGCCCAAGGCTTCCTGTCCGTCTTTGCCGCCTTTTCCCGGGACCAGGTAAGCGCCAGCCAATAGACAACTGGCTTTACGCGAGGGTTGTGCCTTGCTGGCAGCCAGGAAAAAAGCGGATTTTCGGCCCCTTCCCTACAGGACGAGAAGGTCTACGTCCAGCACCGCCTGCGAGAAAACCGGGCGCTGCTATGGGAGCTGGTGAGGCGTGGCGCCTGGATCTATCTGGCCGGGTGAGTCGTAGCACGGTCGGGCGCCGAGGAAGGCTTTGAACTGTCTAGTGCCATCTAGTGTCCCCCACTCGAACACGCCGTTCTTATTTTAATTTTCATTCCAGGAGCGCCAAGGAGGTGCCTGAATCCGTCGCTGACGCCCTCAGGTCCGGGTTTGAGTCCGAGGGCGGCCTGTCGGCGCCCCAAGCGGCCGAGTTCCTAGCCGCACTGGAGCGGGCACGGCGCTTCCAGGCCGAGACGTGGTCCTGAACTGGGCACCCGGGAAACGTAGACCCTGCGGGTATGTCTGGGCGCTACGGTTCCCAGAATCCCCCTGGTTCCTGGTGGCGGGTTGACAGTGCTGTAGTTTCTGGTGCCTGGCAGTCGTGTCTTGTACCCGTTACTGGGAATAAAACTATGACTGTTATTGTGATTATTGGTTGGGTTTGTATTTGGCCCTCTGCGGTTCCCGGCACCCAAAGCGAGCTGTGGTTTCTGGCGCCCTGAATAAACTGCAGTTCCCAGGCACCCTGAATGACCTGCGATTGCCCTGAATAAACTGCAGTTCCCAGGCGCGTGGAAAAACCTGATTGCCCTGAATAAACTGCAGTTCCCAGGTGCCTCGAATGACCTGCGATTGCCCTGAATAAACTGCAGTTCCCAGGCGCCTTGAATGACCTGCGATTGCCCTGAATAAACCAGTTCCCAGGCGCCTTGAATGACCTGCGATTGCCCTGAATAAACTGCAGTTCCCAGGTACCTTGAATGACCTGTGGTTGCCCCAAATAAACTGCAGTTCCCAGGCGCCTTGAATGACCTGCAATTGCCCAGAGCAAACTGCAGTTCCCAGGAGAAAACTCCAGTTCCCAGCGCCTGGGACAAGCCACTGTTCCTGGCGTTCTGAAGGAGTGGCAGTTCTCGGCCCCCCGAGTAAACCACAGTTCCTGGCGCCCCGAATGACCTGCCGTTCCAAATGCCGGCAACTCCTGGCTGCAGTTCCCAAGAGCAAACTCCAGTTCCCAGTGCCCTGCAGCACCCAAAATGAGCTGCTGTTCCTGCCCACTTGCGGTTTCTGGGAGAAACTGCGGTTTCCGGTGCCCAGAACAAACTGTAGTTCCCAAGGACAAACTCTGGTTCCCAGCACCCTACAGTTCCCGGCGCCCAGAATCAGCCGCAGTTCCCATCCACCTGCGGTTCCTGGTGCTCTGAACTGTAGTTTTCGGCACCCGGAATGAACTGGGGTTCCCAGTACCCGGAATGAACTGCAGTTCCCAACCCAAACCACAGCGCCTGCAGCCGTGAATGCACTATAGTTCCCAGGTTTCCTTATCGGCAGGGATATTTTTAAAATACAATTCTAGGGGGTGAAACATAGTTTTGGGTTGTTTCATTAATTATTATAGTTACTATTATCACATATCAGGTGCTATTTTTCAAAGTGATTTTGTTCTTATTAGCGAAACCATCATTATTATGTATCAGGTAATTATTTTTTATTTTATTATTTTTATTATCGTCTTTACATATAAGGTACAATATTCCTTATAAGAGAATACATAAAGGCAGATTTAATTAATGACAAATACATTTCATCAATGAAATAATTAATATTCCCTGAGGTTGTTTAATAATAATAATAATAATAATAATAATAAATTATCAGGGCACATTTAATAAATGATAAATACATTTCATTGATGAAATAATATTCCCTGAGGTTAAATTATTATTATTATTATTAAGGGCAGATTTAATAAATGATAAATACATTTCATTGATGAAATAAATAATATTCCTTGAAGTCAAATAAGGGCAGATTTAATAAATGATAAATACGTTTTTGCACCTTCAAGCATCCTCCTTCCCCAGAAAAAAAAAATCCCGGATTATTCTATTTTGCACCTTCAAGCATCCTTCTTCCCCAGGAAAAAAAATCCCTGATTATTCTTTTCTATTGGATTTATATACACACATCCCTTTTATGCCATAGCATTTTTCCCCCACGGAAAAAAATAATTATCCTTGGATCTCTCTCACTTTCTCCCTCATCTTCCTTGGTTACAACTCTTCCTCCTCCAAGCATCCCTTGGGGGAAAAAATTCCAGTGGCTTCTGCTTCTCCCTCCTCCTTTTGGGGTACCATGCTCCTTCCCCTGGAAAAAAATTCTTTGACCTCTCCATCCTCTTCCTCCATCCCTTCAAATACCAATCGCACTCCTTGGAGCATATTTTTTCGGGGTGGGGGTGGGAATTCCCTTGACCTCTTGCTGCTCCTCCCTGGGTACCAATTGCTTTCCTTGGAGCATCATGGGGGGAAATCCCTTGACCTCTCCATCTTTCTCCCTCCTCCCTGGGTACCAATTCCTCCAGGATAAAAATCCCTCAGCCTCTCCATCCCTCCTCCTTTTGGGTACCCCCCTTGCCCTCTTGCTCCTCTTCCCTCGGTACCAATCATGGAGCATCCTTTTCCTCCAGGAAAAGAATCCGTTGGCCTCTCCATCTTCCTCCCTCCCACCTGGGTACCAATTGCTCTCCTCTCCATCCTCTTCCTCCTTACTCCCTTGGTACCAATTCCTCAGAGCATCCGAATAAAGATCCCTCTCAGCCTCTCCATCCTCTTCTCCTCCATCCCTTTCTTCTTGCTCTCCTCAGAACATCTTTTTTCCTCCCGGAAAAGAATCCCTTGACCTCTCCCCCCCCCTCCTCCTCCATCCTTCCCCATCTTTCTCCTTGTTTACCTATCTCATACCTCGGAGCATCCTTCTTCCCTCCCCAGAATACCTTGACCTCTGCAACTTCCTCATTCCTCCCTGGGTACCAATTGCTCTCCTCGGAGCATCGTTTTCCTGGGGGGGGGTGAAATCCCTGGGCTTCTCACCCTCTTCCCCCCCTTCTCCCTTGGTACCAATTGCTCTTCTCCAGTGGAAAATCCCTCTGCCTCTCCATCCTCTTTCTCTCTGAGTACCAATTGCTCTCCTCCAGGGGAAAATCTCTCCGCCTCTCCATCCTCTTCCTCCATCCTCCCTGGGTACCAATTGCTCTTCTGAGAGGTCTTTTTCCTCTCCATCCTCCCCCCACCCCCTCCTCTTCCTCCTCCTCCCTCCTTGGAGCATCTTTCCCTCCTCCACCCGCCCCCCTCCACAGGAAGGCCCGCCCCCTGCATCCCCGCATCCTCCGGGTACCGCTTCCCTCCCGAAGCCCGCCTCCTTTCCCCCTCTTCGACCAACGAGATTGACAGGGCTGCCGGACCCTGGGTACCACTCTTAGCATCCTTTCCCGCATCCGGATTGGGCCTGTCATTCATCAATCAATCAATCAATTGGGCGCAGCTTTTTTAGGGGGGAGGGGGGGGTCACCCTCTCCAAGCAGGAAGATTGACGGGAGGGACAAACACCCCCACCCCACCTGAAACACCGGCCTTCCGCAGCATCCTTCATCTCTATCTGCATCCCGGGTACCCCTTTGGGCCGGAGTATCGTCGCCAAGGCGCCTCGCTGCTGCCACCCCCGGCCTTCTCATCCAATCGGATCGCCGGTAAGGGAACCCCCCTCCCAACCCAACGACCCCCCCGCCGCCTCTTCTGGAAGCTTCCGGATCGCCTGGAGGGAAAGAGGTGCCACCATCGCCTCTCAGACCCGGAAAGGTGAGAAGGCCTCTGATTGGTGGGAAGGGAAGGGACCCCTCCGGATCATCCAGACTGACCCCAAGTTATGGTGGATTCAGGGAATGATTGACAGGGGAGGCCTAGGGTGATTGATGGGACACCGATGGTCTCTTAGCCCCACCCTCCGAATCTTGAATATTTATTCCCAGTTTGATTGACGGGACACCGATAGTCACCTAGCACCACCCTCTGAATCCTCAAAATTAATTCCCAGTTTGATTGACTGGGAGGTGTCAACCAGGGTCCTCTGAAACTTGGGCCTCCAGTTGGGCGCTGTCTATCTATCTACTTAAATAGAAATGGAAATAAAATATTGAAGAGAGAATTGATGCAAACGGAATGTGGCCAGGAATGAATGAAAGCAATCAGAATTTTAAAAAAGAGCAGGGGGGAAAATAAAATGTTTAAATATAAAGTATTTAAAAGAGTATTGATGCAAATGGAATGTGGCCAGGAATGAATGAAATAAATAAAAATATGTTTTTACAAAAATTATATGTAAATATCAATATTTAAATAAAATGTTTAAAAGAGTATTATGCAAATGAATAAAAGAAATAAGAAATAATATTATTTTAATATAAATATTTTATTGTGGATGTCTAAACAAAAAAAAAACATCGCTGGTGACAACAACAAGAACAACAACAACATAAATAGTTAAAAAATATATTTTAAAAGATCTAAAAAATACTGTTTTAATTAAAAAAATATATCTGGTACATTATAAAAAAATATAATAAAAGTTTTGGATGAGTCTCCTTGCAAATAAAATGACCGGCAATAAAATAAGAAAATATTAATAAGAAAAATATTTAACTTTTATTTGTAATCTCTATTTTATAGAGATTAGATTTTTTTTTAAAAAAAATCTTCTATTCCTGGTAGCTTATACAGATATCATTTGCATTGGGTATATTGTTGAAAATAATAATCATGTTAACAAATGATTCCAGCCTTTCTGGGTCCCTTCCAATTTGAGATTTTATATATATATATATATATGTGTGTGTGTGTGTGTGTGTGAATATATGCATATGCAGTGCCTCCAATATCCTGTTCCTTTCTGTATCCTCACCCGCCCCCCAAGGCAGATTCAGGTAACAAAATGACATACAATACATGTATATAATTAATATTTTTAAAAAGTGATTCATAAATCTATTATAATTGATATAATATAGTGAAATACAATACCACATTGTATATATCGATTATTTATTTGTTTATTTATTATTAATATTACTTAACTAAAATATTTAATTGATTTAATGAAATATAGAAAATTAATGTACATTTAAATATATAGTTACAGGTAGGTTGCCATGTTGGTCTGCCATAGTCGAAACAAAATTTAAAAAATTCCTTCCAGTTTCACCTTTGAGAAAAACTATGTTTGTCCTTGGTGTGAGCTTATTAGTATTATTAGCACTGTATCTGATGAAGTGTCCATGCACACGGAAGCTCATAACCAATAACAAACTGAGTTGGTCTCTAAGGTGCGACTGGAAGGAATATTTTCTATTGTTTTTGCCCAGAGTAAAATATATAATGCATCTAGTAAAATATTACATAGTAAAATACAATGCAGTCAAACCAATAATTAACCTAGTAAAATACGATACAGTAAAATGCAGTAGAATACAATACAATACCATATAGTCAGGTAAGGTAAGGGGGTGAAATTGCTGTAGAATAAAATTAACACTCATAAATATCTTTTATTAAATTTTCTTATCAAGGTCTTTTATTTTCCAGTATCTGGCCAAGATACAATGCAATTCAATGCATAGAAGAAGAAGAAGAAGAAGAAGAAGAAGAAGAAGAAGAAGAGTTTGGATTTGATATCCCGCTTTATCACTACCCAAAGGACTCTCAAAGCATCTTACAATCTCCTTTCCCAACAAACACTCTGTGAGGTGAGTGGGGCTGAGAGACTTCAGAGAAAGAAATAAGGTTTAATTGCATGGGGAGGGGGATCCGCTCTAGGATTCTAGAACTCTATGGAAACGCATGTTGCAAAAAGGGAAAAAATAAGGTTCACTTGCATGAAAAATCCCCTCTAGGTTTCTAGAACTCTATGGAAATCCATGTTATAAAAAAACAAAAAAAATAAGGTTCACTTGCATAAAAATCCACTCTAGGTTTGTAGAACTCTATAGAAAAGCATGTCGTAAAAAAGGAAGAAAAGTAAGGTTTACTGGCATGAAAAATCCACCCTAGGATCCTAGAACTCTGGAAATGCATTTTTGTAGTAAAGGAAGGAAGGAAGGAAGGAGGGAAAAATAAGGTTTACTTGCATTGGGGGGAATCTGCGGTAGGGTTCTAGAACTCTATTGAAAAGCGTGTCGTACAAAAAATGTAAAACAATAAGGTTTACTTGCATGAGAGAGGCAAAAGTCCACTCTAGGGTTCTAGAACTCGATGGAAATGCATATCGAAAAAATGGAAAAAATAAGATTCACTTGCATGGAAAATTCTGCTCTAGGATTCTAGAACTCTATGGAAATGTGTGTCTAGATCTCTATGGAAATGCATTTTTGTAAAAAGGAAAAATAAGGTTTACTTGAATTTGGGGGGGGGGGAATCGGCTCTAGGATTCTAGAACTCTATGGAAATGCATGCCATAAAAAAGGGGAACGCAATAAGGTTTCCTTGCATGAAAAATCCACTCTAGGATTCTAGAACTGTATGGAAATGCGTGTCGTAAAAAAGGAACAAAATAAGGTTTCCTTGCATTAAAAATCCTCTTTGGGTTCTAGAACTCTATGGAAATGTATGTCGTAAAAAAAGGACGAAATAAGTTTTCCTTCCATGAAAAATCCCCTCTAGGATTCTAGAACTCTATGGAAATGCATGTTGTTTAAAAAAGAAAAAGAAAAATTAAGGTTTACTTGCATGAAAAAATCCACTCTAAGTTTCCATAGCTCTGTGGAAATGTGAGCAGGTAAAAATAATGGGGGGGGGGAGACAAAATAAGCTTCCCTTGCATGAAAAATCCCCTCTAGGATTCTATAACTCTATGGTGGGGGGGGGGACGAGCTCTAGCAACCCCCTCTCTGTGATTTGCCTGCAGGTCCTCCCTCCTGGCCGCCCCGACCGCCCTGTAGGCCACCGCCCGCCCTGCGCAGCGCCATCCCCTCCGCCCCGCCCCCAGGATGCGCCATCGCGCCCGCTTCAAAGCCCGCCCCGCCGCTGCCCCCCGACAGTAGCCATGTCAAGGCCTTCCTCCTGACCTGCCTGAAGGGCCCGCAGGTCCTCCTCAAGATGGAGGCCGTGAAGGTGGCCCGGCCGGAGCGCCCGCCCCGCTACCGGGGTGCCTGGCCCCCCGGCGAGGTCATCGCCAACCAGGCCTGTGGGGAGCTGGCCCCGCTCGACCCCAAGCCGGGTGCCCCGTCGGCCCCGGCCTTCTACCCGGCACCGGGCGAGGTGATTGCCAACCAGTACGCTCTGCCCGCCTCGCCACCCGCCGAGCCCCTCGAGTGCCCCACCTGCGGCCACGCCTACAACTACACCCACAAGCGGCCCCGCCTCCTCTCCTGCCTCCACTCCGTGTGCGAGGAATGCCTGCAGATCCTCTACGAGTCCTGCCCCAAGTACAAGTTCATCTCCTGCCCCTCCTGCAAGCGCGAGACGGTCCTCTTCACCGACTACGGCCTGGCCGCCCTGGCCGTCAACGCCCGCATCCTGGCCCGTCTACCCGCCGAGGGACTCTCCACCACCGGACTCTCCGCCGCTGGAGCCTCACCGTGGGGCGCCGAGGCTGACCGCGGCTGCTACCAGAGCTTCCGGCAGTACTGCGGTGCCGCCTGCGCCTGCCGCGTCCGCAACCCCGTCTCCTCCTGCGCCGTCATGTGATGCCCACGCCTGTCCTTGTCCCGTAGACGTTCTCCCGGGATTGCCCATCGACCGTTGGATTAAGAGGACGAAGAGGGGCTCCATCGTCAGACGATTTCCAGGCGCCACCCAACAGGGCTCTGTCGTCGATTTCCGGGAAATGTCCAACGGGGCTCCTTCATTGGACTGTTTCGGGGCTCCGTCGTTGGACAATTTTCAGGCACCGTCGTTGGAGGATTTCCGGGGACCGCCCAACGGGGCTCCATCGTTGATTTCCAGGCGCCGCTCAACAGGGCTCTGTGATCAATTTCCGGGCACCGCCCAACGGGGCTCCGTCATCCATTTCCAGACACCACCCTACAGGGCGCTGTCGTCGGACTGTTTCTGGGCACCGTCATCGGACTCTTTCCGGGCACCACCCAACGGAGCTCCATCATTGGACTATTTGGGGTCCCTTGGGCAAACGGGGGGAGGGGGGGAATTGGCACAGCCAACAGGCCCTCCGCCTCCAGCGGCTTCCTGGGATGTGGGGCACGTGCCATTTCCCTGGTGGCCGCCCATTTCGGCCCGTGCATGGCACCCTGGGCCAGGATTTGGGGCGGAGGGGACAAAAGGAGGGCAGAGCAGTTTGGGGGGCCAATGTCCCAAGATGGCCGACGCAACCAAGGTGGGTGGGGTCTGTTTGAACCCGATTTTGTGGAAAGCATTACTTGCACTCAGAATCTTGCCAGGGTTCGACACGTTCCGATGGGGAAAGGCCGTCTAGGATTTCAGTCCTCTATGGGGAAAAGGGGGCTTGGCTATTGTTCCGGATGCAGGAAGTTGTGGAATGGGACCCCCGGCTGTCATCTAGACCAACCCCGCCTCAAGAGAGGCTTTAGGGCACCCGCTTCCTTCTGCTTGTCACCCTTGTCCTGTTCTTGTGAATGCTCTCAATAAATAGATATATATTCCTGAAGCTCAGAGGTTTTGAGGGAGCGGGTGCTAGGGTTTGCGCCCCAAAGAACCATGGGTGCCCCTTCCGGAGTGCTGTGTACAGAGTGTGCCCCTTTCGGGATTGGGCGAGTCCGAGGAGGAGCAATGGGACTGGGGGCCCCCCAGGAGTCATTAGGCCAACCCCCAGAATTCCAGCTCTTCAGGGAAGGGATCCCAGGGTCTTCCCCCCCCCTGTGAGCTACTACCTTTATGGCATCTTCGGAGGCGGGGCAGTCTATGGAAAGCAGGGCTGGTTTGATAACCAATAAGGTGGGGCCGGATCAATAACCCAAGAATGCGGGGCTGGATCGATAACCAATAACAGGGGGCTGGATTTATAATCAATAATGTGGGGCTGGATTTATGAACCAGAACATGGAACATCCATAACCAATAACATGGGGCTAGATCAAGAACTAAATATTCAAATATTGAAATTATGGATTTAAAAATTGCAATATATAATTTGATATATATATTTAAATAATAATAAAATAATAATAATAATTTTAAATAATTACAAAATTACAAAAAATAATTTGCAAATGATATATCTCCCCCCCCCCGGGAGTTTTCACTCCGGATACAAAAGAGACCAGAAACGGGAAATTGCAGTTTCTGAATCTATTTATTAGGAGAACGAGGAAACCTCAAAGGACCATAGAGATGTTCCCACTGGTGTTCTTCTTACTCCTAGAAGAGAAGGAGATGGCAAGGTGAAATTTCCAACCTGCTGGTCCTGCTCGGCGCTCGGAACTATGGTTGCCATCGGCCCGAGGTTCTCTGACCAATGGCCTCCTCTCCCTCTCCATCCCATGCTCCATCCCTGGTCAGAGGAGACGTCTGGAGATCCGTGGGGGTGATCCACGGAGGTCCATTGTTTGTGTTTCTCCCCATCTCAAGTACTTGAGATGCTTCCTCTTGGAGCCAGTCATCTGCTCCCAAGCCAGGGAGTAGACTTGGGTGCAGGTGCCCACCAAGGTGGACCTGGGAGATGTCCACCAAGCTAGACCTGGGAGATGTCCACCAAGCTAGACCTGGGAGACGTCCACCAAGCTAGACCTGGGAGACGTCCACCAAGCTAGACCTGGAAGACGTCCCACAAGATAGACTTGAGATTTCCCCACCAAGATAGACCTGGGCCCAAAATTGAATTCAAGCCTTCAGGAAACTCACGGCTTCTTTTTAGCAGGCAGCTGTGGAAAGAGAAGAAAGGCGGTTATTGCCGGGCAGCCGGTTGGACTGGATGACCCTCTGGGATCCCAACTCGACCCTTGGAGGACATTCTCAGACAACTTACTTCCTTTGGGCAAGATCTTGGTCTGGTCCGGAGAGTAGCCCTTCTCTTCACTGCGCTGCTTAAACTGTTCAACCAAAGAGACCGCCACTGATTCCGTATCCCGGACTGGAAAATAACAATTATTATTAGTAGTAGTAGTAGTAGTCGTCGTCGCTACTGTTATTAAATCAGTATAGTTATTAGTCCTCAATAGTGTTATTAAATCAGCATAGTGTCATCATCATCATCTTAGGATTCCTCAAATGACCTTTTCCTCTAAGAGACTAATAATAATAATAATAATAATGATGAAACCAGAGGATGGGTATAAATGAAATAAAATAATAATAATAATAATAATAATAATAATAATAATAATGACTAAAAACTCATGAGACTTCTTAGGATTATTCTTAGGATTCTTAAAATGATCTTTTCCTCCAAGAGATTAATAATAATAATAATAATAATAATAATAATAATAATAATAATATATAAGGGAACCTGAGGATGGGTATAAATGAAAAATAACAATAATAATAATAACAACGACTAAAAACTCATAAGACCTCTTAGGATTCTTCAAGTTAGCTTTCATGATAATAATAATAATAATGACTAAAAACCAATGAGCCTTCTTACTCAAATGATCTTTTCCTCTAAGAGACTAATAATAATAATAATAATAATAGCATTTGATAAGGGAAACAGAGGAAAGACATCCCAATCCTAAGGCGGCCTCAGGTAGACTCTCTCCTTGCAGGGCTTACCATACAGGGTGGAGGTCTGGTAGGCCTGGCCGTCGCGGACGATGGTTATGTCGACGATGGCATAGTTCTCGCCGTCCGTCTCCACGACATCCACCGTCTTCTCGCCGAATCCTGGAGGGGAGTGGGGGAAAGGACAGTGAGGTGGTGGGGAGTCTAGCCCAACCCGTCACATCTGCCTGGCTTTCCCCAGCATATCAATAATATATTAATAATAATTAATATTAATTATTAATATTAAATAATCATAAATTAATAATATTAATTAATATTATTATTAATTGTGGTATGATATATAATATTAATTAACATTACTTAATACTAAGAAGACTGTCCATCGAGCTGTTTCCCCAGCTGCTTTTGGTGGCCCCTGGCCAAATAATATTTCTATTTCTATTAGTATTGATAGAAATGAAAAAATATTATTAACATAAAAATGATATTTATTTAAATATATAAATGATTGCTAGAAATAGAAATGATTAATAACATATAAATATAAACATTGTTGTTTTGTTGTTGTTCTTGTTAATAATAACAATAATAATATCCTGCCCATCTGGCTGAGTTTCCCCAGCCGCTCTGAGCGGCTTCTGGCAAAATTATATTTGTATTCGTATTCGTATTAGCATTGATATAAGTGTAAAGATTACTAATATAAAAATAAATATTTAATTAAATATATAAATGATTTATATAAATGGAATTGATAAATAACATAGAAATATAAACATTATTACTACTACTACTACTACTACTACTAATAATAATAATAATAATATCCTGCCCAATAGGAACCCGCCAGCACTGGGCGGAACCATTAAAACCCGGGGGGGGGGGGAATGTCCCGGTACGAACTGCATTTGTGGTAGTATTTTCCGTCGTCGCCTTTCTTGAAAACTATCTTCATGGGCTTGCAGGTGCCATCGGGTCTGTTGAAAAAGGGGGCGGGGCGAGAAAAAGAGGTCCGATATTTATCCCGGGAAAATGGAGACGTCCCATCCCGTGAAAACAGGGACTTCCTATTACAAAAGAGGGACAGCCTATCCCGTGAAAATAGGGACACCCCACCCCGTGAAAATAGGGACTTCCTATTACTAAATAGGGACACCCCATCTCATGAAAATAGGGACTTCCTATTACAAAAGAGGGACACCCCATCCCGTGAAAATAGGGACACCCCACCCTGTGAAAATAGGGACACCCCACCCCGTGAAAATAGGGATGTCCGCCCATCCCGGTTCTAGAGCGGGTTGGTGTGTATGACCCTCAGGTCTCCTTACAGGGGGATGCGAGTTTCAATCACGGCGTCTCCGTTCCCGAAGGACACTTTGACATCTACAACCGTCATCTTCTCCATGTGCTTCTGGAGTTTTGGGTCATTACTGCTTATCCCCAAGGCCTTCCACATTCCTTCCGCCTGAAGGGGGAATAATAATAATCATCATAATAATTTATTATTTGTACCCCGCCCATCTGACAGGGTGAGGGACCCCGGAGAAAGCAGCTTGGCCTCAATGGCCCATGAAGTACCTCTTACCTTCTTCTGATCTTCAGGGTTGTCCGAGAAGCCATGTACGGCGCAGAAGAGGGCCAGGGCCACCGCAAGCAAGCAGAGCTTCATCTTCAACGTGGGCTTCCTTCCTTCTCAGGAACCTCTCAGCAACTCCAAGGGACGTGGGTATGGATTCTCCAGAGCTTCCTGGTTTTATAGAGCCCGGCGGCCCCCTCCCACCCAGCCCCACCTCCGTCTCCTCAAGGTGGACTTCCGATCCACCTCCTCCCTCCTGGGCTTCCTGCCAAGGGATGGTTGGCAGGAGATGTTGAGGTGGACCTCCGATCCACCTCCATCCTCATGGGCTTCCTGCCAGGAGATTGGGAGATGTTGTGGTTGGCAGGGGAAGAGTCTCACGGCTGACCTCCTGCAAAGGAGATAAGACACCTGGGATTGCTGGCAGGAGGACAATGGTTGACGTTCTTCAACTGTACAGTGGTCCCTTGGGGCATCAGGTCAACCATAGCTCATCTGATTATGGTTGGCATGAGGATGGTCATCCCATAGGAACATCTCATGGTTGACTTCACGTCATGTACCGGTATTCATCTCCAGATAATACCAGATTATTCTCCAAAGGATCTTCTAATGGTTGACCTTATACCATGTGTTCACCTACAGATAAAACCATATTATGGTTGGCATGAGGTCAGTTGTCCCATAGGAACATCTCATGGTTGACTTCACATCATGTATCCATCTGCAGATAAGACCAGATTATTTTCCAAAGGAGCTTCTCATGGTTGACCTTATACCATGTGTTCATCTGCAGATAAGACCAGATTATGGTTGGCATGAGATCAGTTGTCCCATAGGAACATCTCATGGTTGACCTCAGCCCTCCAGATAAGACCAGATTATGGTTGGCACGAGGAACGTAGCTCTGAAGGGCCACCTGATGGTTGGTCCCGTAGAACGCCTTCAGAGATAAGACAAGGCAACAGTTGGCAGGAGAACAATGGCCCCAGCCTGCTGGTTGACCTTCTTAGATGTTCCCTTGGAGCCGCTGTCCTCATTCTCACCTTTCTGCTTGGACAACTGCCACGGTGCCATGTCTCCCAGGAGGTCCACCGTCGGGTGGTCTTCTGGAGCTTGGGTTCTCATGCCAAGCGTGCCGTGAGGTCCACCTTCAGGCGCTCTGATGAGACATGTCTTCTCCTGGCTGTAGATTCGGGTTCGGCATGAGGACAGTTGACTGAGAGGACCATCAGGGGGTGGGTGGGGGTGTACGGAGAAGATCTACAGGGCAACCATTGTAGGTTGAAATTCTGGGGACTGTCGGGGTCCCACCCAAGCTTTAGGGGGTTGCTGTGCCCCGATGCCACACCTTTCCCCCTCTTGGAAGGAAGGAGAAAGAAAGAAAGAGAGGGGGGGAAGAGAAAAAGAAAGAAAGAGAGGAAGGGGAGAAAAACAGGGAAATGGAAAGAGGGAAGTGGAAAGAGAGGGGGGCTGAGGGGGGAGAGAGAAAGAGGGAGGGGGAGAAAGGGAAAGAGAGAGGGAGAAAGAGAGAGGACAGCGGGAAAGAAAGAAAAAGAGAGAGGGAGGGAGGAAGAGAGACAGAAAGAGGAAGGGGGAGAGGAAGAGAGAGAAAGAAACTGGAAAAGGAAAAGAGCGAGAGGGAGGAAGGAAGGTAGAAAGACAGAGAGAGACAAAGGAAAAGAGAAAGAAAGAAAAAGAAAGAAAGGTGGAAAGACAGAGACAGGGAAAGAGAGAGAAGAAAAAGGAAGAGAGTGAGTCGAGGGAGGGAGGAATAGAGGGGCAGAGAGGAAGAAAGAAAGAAAAAGGGAGGGAGGGAAAGAATGAGAGAGGGAGGAAGATAAAGAACGAGAGGGGGGAAGGAAGGAAGGGACAGAGAGAGAGAGTGCTTCTTTGTCAAAACGATGGTTTGGATTTCTCAATAGTAGCTGGGGACCCCCGCGGGTCATCCGGTCCAAGCCGCTCCCCACCCAATTCCTTTCCTTTCCCCTTCTGCCCCGCGTGTGAATGTGACCCAGGTCTGAGGCAGTGTTCCGATTGCTGGGATATCTGGGTTATCTGCAAGTCTCCTTCCCTCTTGGGTCGGGGAGAAGAACGGCAGGATGAGGTCCACCTTGAAAGAAGGGACGAAGAAGGAAGGGAGGAAAGGAGGGAGGGAAGAAGGATGGAAGAACAGAAGCAAGGAAGAAAGAAAAGGAAGGAAACAAGGAGGAAGGGATCAAGGAAAGAAGGAAGAAAGAACAGAGAAGGGGAGGGGGGACGAAGGGAAGGAAGGAAGCAAGGAGAAATGGAGGGACAAAGGAAAGGAAGAAGGAAGAAAAGAAGGGAGGGAGGGAAGATTAGAAGAAAGGAAGAAAACCAGGAAGGAAGGAAAGAACGGAGAAAGGGAGGTAGGGGCAAAGGAAATAAGGGAGGGAAGGAAGGAAACAAGGAAGAAAGGGAAAAGGGAGGGAAGGACGAAGGGAGAAATGAAGGAAGGAAGAATGGAGAAAGGGGGTGGGATGAAGGAAAGAAGGAAAGGAAGGAAACAAGGAAGGAAGAATGAGGAAAGGGAGGTAAGGATGAAGAAGAGGAAGGAAGGAAGGAAATGATGAAACCAGGAAGAATGGAAAGGAGGGAGGGAGGGAAGAAGAATGGAAGAAAGAAAAGGAAGGAAACAAGAAAAACCGAAGAAAAGGAGGGAGAAAGGGACAAAGGAAAGAAGGAATAAATAAAAAGAGGAATGAGGGACAGAAGCAGAAGAAGGATGAAAGGGAAGGGAAGAAGAAATAAATGAATGGAGAAAGGGAAGGAGAGAGGGAGGGAAGGAAAGGGAAAAGGAAGGAACGGAAGAAAAGGAAAGAAGACAGGAAAAAAGAAACGAATGAAGAGAGGGAGGAAGGAAAAAGGAAGGAAAGAATGGAGAAAGGGAGGGAGGAAAAAACGCAGAAAGGAAGCGAGGAAAAAAGAAAAAGGAAGAAAGAAAAGAACGGAGAATGAGGGAGGGAGGGAAGAAGAAAAAGGAAGGCCCTTTTGATTGGCTGACAATTGCCGACGACGACCGATCCCTCCAATGAAGGACGAAGGAGAAAAGACGGCGAACAACGAATTTATTCTGCCAATCTCCCGCCAAAAAGGACCAATTTGCCCCCCCCCATTTCCGAAGCGTCCACTTCCTCCAGCAGGGAAGAGGGTGCGAGTTGCGGCGCCCCTTTCCATGCCTGGGGACGTCCCTCGAACTCAGCGCCCATTGCCACCCTTTCCGGAAGTTCTCGTTGCCGGGACCGGAAGTGGCGTAGCCGGAAGCGGGACTGAGAGTGCAGTAGCTGGACCTCCCGCACAGTGTCCCGCCCGCGTCAGAGTCCGGCCAGGTCAACGATGGCCTTGATGAAGAGGGTGTCGTCGCGGACGTAGGAGTCCTTGGCGGCCATCTTGGCCAGGGGGCAGAAGAGCGGGCAGCCGCTGGCCACGTTCATGTCGCCCGTCGGACGCTGGAAGGAGGAGGAGGTGACATCCGGGCGGAAGGCGTCGATCACGTGCTCCCGGTGGTCTTGGTCCAAGAGCATGAGGGTGACCTGGGAGATGGGGGAACCAGATTCAGTCCGGTTTGACTCCACTTGGGGGCTTTGTTTTAAATCCTCTTAACGGGCAACGCAGCAAAGCAGATTCAGTCCAGTTTGGGGTGTGTGTTTTAAATCCAGGAAACAGGGAATGCACAAAAAGCAGATTGACCAAATGGCCTACCTTCTGGTTGAAGGGCCACTTCAGGAGAGCGTCACTGGGCCCTTTCATGAGGACGAAGAAGAGCGAGAGATGGGTCCCGCGCCCGGTGCCGTCACCATTGAGGTAGAGACGGAGGCACATCTTGTAACCGTAGCGGCTGGTGTAGAAGGCTGGGGGAAGAGTAGGGGGAGAAAACGTCAGGAAGGAGGGAAGAAGGAGGGAAGGAAGAAGAATGGGAGAATAGAAGCAAGGAAGATAGAAAAGAAGGGAGGGAGGGAGGGAGGGAGGGAGAGAGGGGGGACGGAGAGGAAGGGAAGGAGGGAGGGAGGGACAAAGGAGAGAAGGAAGGAAAAAGGAAGAAAAGGAAGCAAGAAGGCAGAAAACGGAGGGAGGGAGGGAGGGAAGGAAGGAAGGGAAAAGGCTGGGGGAAGATGAGGAGGAAGCGTCAGAAAAGAGGTAAGGAGGAAGGAAGAAGAATGGGAGAAGCAAGGAAGATAGAAAAGAAGAAAGGCAAGGAGGGAGGGAGGGAGGGAGGGACAAAGGAAAGAAGGAAGGAAAAAGGAAAGCAGGGAAGAGGACAAGAAGAAAAGGAAGCAAGAAGACAGAAAAGAAGGGAGGGAGGGAGGGAGGGATGAAGACAAAGGAAAGAAGGAAGAACGGAAGGAAGGAAAACAGGGAGGGAGGGAGGGAGGGAGGGGAAGAACAGGAAGCAAGGCCGAGTGACCCACCTGGCGAGAAAATGGCGGGCGCCCTCCCAGCCATGGCCTCCTGCCTCTTCCGGCCCACGTCGCCCACCTTCCACACAAAGACGCCGTCGTAGGTGGCGGCTTCGGCGCAGCGCAGGGCCGCCTCCACTTCCGCCAGGGCTGTCTCCTTCAGCGCCAGGCTCCTCTCCAGCTGACGGATCTGGGGGTGGGGTGGGGGGAACCCGGTCAACCCCAAACCGCCGAGAGGCTCCCCACCCCCACCCCACTTTTACGCCCCGAACCTTGTGGGCCAGGGCCTCGGCGCGCTCCTGCTCCCGGCGCCGGTGGAGAGCCGCCTCTTCGGCCGCCGCCGCAACCCGCTCCACCTCGCGGTTGAGGACGCAGACGATCTTCTCAAAGGTGGAGGCCTTCCTCTCCAGGGCTTCCCACGGGGGACCCGCCAGGGCCCCCCAACTGGGGGGGCTGCCCGCTGGACGGGGGAGAGGGGGGTCCGTGAGCGGGTGGGGGAACCCAGGCAAATGGGGGTCTTTGGCCGGATGGGGGGCCCCGACCAAATGGGGGTCTTCGGCCGGATGGGGGACTCCAAGCTCATGGGCGTCCCCGGTGTCGGGACGTGTGCCCCCTGTCGCCAGCCGCAGAGCGAAGGACAGCAGCAGGCCGAGGTGCTCCGGCAAGTTCTGGGCCTCGTGGAGGGGCAGTCCCTGGTTCTCCACCTGCGGGGGGGGGCAGACAGGTAGAGAAAGGTTGCTAATGATAATGATAACAATAATAATATTGGAAACAAAATAGAAAATTCTTTTCAGTAGCACCTTAGAGACCAACTGTGTTTGTTCTTGGTATGAGCTTTCGTGTGCATGCGCACTGAAGAAGTGTATACTTTGAAGAAGCGTATCTGAAGAAGTGTGCATGCACACAAAAGCTCATGCCAAGAACAAACACAGTTGGTCTCTAAGGTGCTAATGAGACCAATAATACTAATAAAACTAATACTAATATCAATCAAAACAATCATAATACAAATACTATCAATACTACTAATTACTATACTAATACTCATCGCAACACCACAGTGCTGATCGTACTAATACTGACGATACCAACACTCCTAACCACACTAATACCAATCGTACTCATTGTAATCGTAGTAATGTCTGCAAAACTGGCCAATTATAGTAACAGCTGGAAGGTTTGCGGACAGCGGGCCTGGAAGCTGCCAGCGCCGGGAGGACTCACACTCACCACCTCGCCGCAGCCGACGGGCCGGAAGCGGCACGGCACCCGACACTTCCCACAGCTCCGGACGTGCTCGGCGAACTATTCAGGAGGAAAAAGAAGAGGCAGGTCACAGAGGCGAAAGGCGCCCGGCCCCAGGGTTGGACTGGATGACCCCTGGAACCCCCCCCAGGTGACGGCGGCTCACCATCTCCCGCGGGACGTCCGTCTTCCCGCAGCCGTCGCAGGTCAACGGGAATTTGGGACACACCTCGTCGTGAGCCTGGCGGAAACCAGAGCGGACAGTGAGGATTGTTTCTTTTTATTTACCCCAAAATTAGAAATTAATAATATGTTGGACACGGCAACAACAACAACTACAACAACAACAAATTTTATTTATATCCCACCCTCTCCGGCCAAAGCCGGGCTCAGAGCGGCTAACACAGGGGTCAGCAAACTTTTTCAGCAGGGGGCCAGTCCACTGTCCCTCAGACCTTGCGGGGGGCTGGAGTATAATTTGAAAAAAATACATGAACGAATGCCTACGCCCCACAAATAACCCAGAGATGCATTTTAAATAAAAGCACACATTCTACTCATGTAAAAACACGGTGATTCCCGGACCGTCCGCGGGCCGGATTGAGAGGGCGATTGGGCCGCATCCGGCCCACACACCTTAGTTTGGGGACCCCTGGGCTAACATCATACATAATAGCATTAATATAGTAAAAGTAACAACAACATTGATAATAGCACTCTCCCCAGCCGAAGCCGGGCTCAGAGTGGCTAACATCATACATAATAGTACTACTACTACTACTAATAATAATAATAATAAAATTTATTTATATCCCACCCTCCCCGGCCAAAGCAGCTACCATCATACATAATGGTGCTACTACTAATAATAATAATAATAATAATAATAATAATAATAATAATGGTAATACTAATACCAATAATTACAACAACAAAATACAAATCATCACCATCATCCTAAAAATACCACCAATGATAATGATAGTAATATTAATACTAAAACCAACACCACTAACACTTAGACTAAAATACTAATATTAATAGTATTAGTACTTTATGCTAAAGTGTTTATTGTACTTTAGTATTGATTTATACTTTGTAATATTGAGCCCAAAGGGACCCCAGGGTCATCTAGTCTGACCCCCTTCAAGGCAGGAATTTCAATCAAGCAATATTCTATATTTATTGGTCCAAATCCCAGCATTGAAGGGGGTCAGAATAGATGATCCTGGGGTCCCTTTGGGGCTCAATATTCTATATTCATTGGTCAAAATCTCTGCATTGATTGAACTATCCCTTTCAATGCGGGAATTTCAACCAATATATATAGAATAATTAGCAGGAATTTGAACCCATTGCCGCAAAGTCCTCACCTCGTATTCCTTGATGGTGCCTTTCCAGGGACAGTCCTTGCGGGTGCAGGCGGCTGGGAGACTTTCCACCTCGCGCCGGGCGGCATTATCTGGGAAAGCCTGGCAGAAGAATACAATCAGAAATAATAATAATAATAATAATAATAATAATATTCTCTTTAAAGCAGCATAGAAAGAAAACACCTCTTATAGCTCTCTGGGAAGCTAATGGGAGGAAACGGGGTGGAATAAAAGAATATGCAGCAAAATAATAACTTATTATTATTATTACTATTACTATTACTACTACTACTATTATTATTTCTAGGCTGTTCTACAAACCATTTTGAGATTTAAACAAATAACCTTTATTTTTATATTAATCACATTTCTATTTCTATAAATCATTTATATATTGAAATAAATATAATTTATTTTTATATTGATAATATTTCTACAAAACATTTCTAGATTTAAACAAACATCATTTATTTTTATATTGATAATATTTCTATTTCTACAAACCATTTATAGATTCAAATAAATATCATTTATTTCTATATGAATAATAATTCCAGAAATCATTTATAGATTCAAATAAATATTTCTATAAATCATTTCAACAAATATGAATTATTTTTAGATGAATAGTAACAGTTGTCGTCAATCTGATTCCTGCCTTTCGGGGGTCCCCGCCTTTCACTCACCGAGCCGCTGTCCAAGACGGAGACACCCTCTTCGTACAGCCCTTCTCGGAGGCAGGCGGCACAGGGCTGCGGCCCCGAGCTGCGGGAGAGAGGGAAGCCTCAGGAGCGAGTGCGAAAGCCGCCATTCTCCCTCCCACATTGCCGCGGGTCAAACTGGATGACCCTCGGGGCTCCCATTTTCCCCTTCCAGGCAGAGATTCCCGCGCCGATTTACCCATACAAAAAAACTTTCCTATTCATACAATATTTTATCCCGCTTGACCCAGTCCGGTGTATTTTTTTTATTTATGAACCCGGGTTAGGCTGGACCCCCCGAAAAAAGGTACCTAATCAGGTTCTTCAGGCAGTAAGAGCAGTAGCGGTGGCCACACTGCGCCTGGAAGGGACGCCGGAGCAGGTCCTCGCACTCGGAGCACAGGTACTTGCCCTCCAGCTCGGCCCGCAGGATCTCCTTGGGGAAGCCGGGCCGGGCGGCGTCCAGGGAGCCAGGTGGAGTGCAGGATCCGGCCGCCATGGGGGGAGCGGCGGACCAGCCCTGGAAGGGAGAGGGATGTTTCAGGTTTGGAGTCAGACTGGATGACCTTGGGGGATACCTTCTAGCTTCCCCATTCTAGATCCCGGCATTAAAGGAGGTCAGACTGGATGACCCAGGGGTTTCCTTCTAGCTCCCCCATTCTAGATCCTGGCATTAAAGGAGGTCAGACTGGATGACCCAGGGGTTCCCTTCTAGCTCCCCCATTCTATATCCCTGCATTGGAGGGGGTCAGACTGGATGACCCGGGGGTTTCCTTCTAACTCCCCCATTCTATATCCCTGCATTGGAGGGGGTCAGACTGGATGACCCAGGGGGTCCCTTCTAGCTCCACCATTCTAGATCCCGGCATTAAAGGAGGTCAGACTGGATGACCCAGGGGTTTCCTTCTAACTCCCCCATTCTATATCCCTGCATTGGAGGGGGTCAGACTGGATGACCCAGGGGGTCCCTTCTAGCTCCACCATTCTAGATCCCGGCATTAAAGGAGGTCAGACTGGATGACCCAGGGGTTTCCTTCTAGCTCCACCATTCTAGATCCTTGCATTGAAGGGGGTCAGACTGGATGACCCGGGGGTTTCCTTCTAACTCCCCCATTCTAGATCCCTGCATTGGAGGGGGTCAGACTGGATGACCCCGGGGTTTCCTTCTAGCTCCACCATTCTAGATGCCTGCACTGGAAGGGGTCAGACTGGATGACCCCGGGGTTTCCTTCTAGCTCCACCATTCTAGATCCCTGCATTGGAGGGGGTCAGACTGGATGACCCGGGGTTCCCTTCTAGCTCCCCCATTCTAGATCCCGGCATTAAAGGAGGTCAGACTGAATGACCCGGGGTTTCCTTCTAACTCCCCCATTCTAGATGCCTGCACTGGAAGGGGTCAGACTGGATGACCCCGGGGTTTCCTTCTAGCTCCACCATTCTAGATCCCTGCATTGGAGGGGGTCAGACTGGATGACCCGGGGGGTTCCTTCTAACTCCCCCATTCTAGATGCCTGCACTGGAAGGGGTCAGACTGGATGACCCCGGGGTTTACTTCTAGCTCCACCATTCTAGATCCCTGCATTGGAGGGGGTCAGACTGGATGACCCGGGGTTCCCTTCTAGCTCCCCCATTCTAGATCCCGGCATTAAAGGAGGTCAGACTGAATGACCCGGGGTTTCCTTCTAACTCCCCCATTCTAGATGCCTGCACTGGAAGGGGTCAGACTGGATGACCCCGGGGTTTCCTTCTAGCTCCACCATTCTAGATCCCTGCATTGGAGGGGGTCAGACTGGATGACCCGGGGGTTTCCTTCTAACTCCCCCATTCTAGATGCCTGCACTGGAAGGGGTCAGACTGGATGACCCCGGGGTTTCCTTCTAGCTCCACCATTCTAGATCCCTGCATTGGAGGGGGTCAGACTGGATGACCCGGGGTTCCCTTCTAGCTCCCCCATTCTAGATCCCGGCATTAAAGGAGGTCAGACTGAATGACCCGGGGTTTCCTTCTAACTCCCCCATTCTAGATGCCTGCACTGGAAGGGGTCAGACTGGATGACCCAGGGGTTTCCTTCTAGCTCCACCATTCTAGATCCCTGCATTGGAGGGGGTCAGACTGGATGACCCAGGGAGCTCCCTTCTAGCACCCCCATTCTAGATCCCTGCATTGGAGGGAGTCAGACTGGATGACATGGGGTTCCCTGCTAGCTCCACCATTCTAGATCCCGGCATTGGAGAGGGTCAGACTGGATGACCCAGAAGGGTCCCTTCCCTCTCTATGGTCCGTATTAATCCTTCTTACAATAATCAGAGTGTTAAGCGTACCGTGCAGCTCCTCCGAGACGCCGTCCGCTCGACCCTGCGCACCCCGGAAGTGCCTTCGCAAGCCCCTCCCCTTCCGTCTTCTCCCGTCACGCCGCGCGGCGCGGAAGCCCCGCCCCCGCGTCATCCGACGCTCTCACGTCGCGCTTTCCCTTGGAGCGGGGGGCGGTTCCTTACTCTCGCCAAGCCCCGGCCGCCCCTTATAAGGCGCCTTGGGGCGGGGCCTCCCCCGATCTCCCTCGTCACGCCACTCCTTTTTAGGCGAGGTCGGCGACGCCCCTTTGGTTTCCTCACTCTCGCTCCGCTGGATGACCCAGGGCCGCTTCTCCGCCTTCCCTGTCCTTATAAGGCTCGGAAGGCGGGGCCTGCCTGCCTTCGGTTTTCCTCCTCTCCCGCCTCCCGAGTCCTCCCGCCCCCAGTCCTTTTTAGGCCACGGGGCGGGGCCTCTTCCCAGCCCTATGCCATACGCCCCGCCCTGGCGGGGTCTGGCTCTCTCCCTTCCGCTTAGGCTGCGCCCACTCGAGGCTTTTTTCTCCTTTTTTGGGCAAAGGGGGCGTGGCCAGAAGGACGGTTGGAGGATTTTTGAAAAAAGGCGGGTTCGCCTCTCATTCTCCTCAGCAACGGCGAGAGAGACTCATCTCTCCATGGAAAATTGTCCTTTAAAATAAAATAAAATAAAATAGGGACATATAGATAGACATGTTGGTTTATGTGACCCAAAAAAAGAAAAATAGGGCTGGAAAATAAAATTATATCTATATTATGTATATATTGATAGACGTGTAAAATTTCATAAGTAGAAAATATATCAAAGGAAATATATATACATATAAGAATAAAATAAAGAGAGACTTGTTTTTGTGTAAAATTTGAAGATTTCTGGACCTTTAAAGTGTCTAAAATAGAATAAAATACAGAGAGGGGAGGACTTGTTTTTGTGTAAAATTTGAAAAGATTTCTGGGCTGTTTATTCAGATTTCTCGACCATTTAAGTCAAAAAATAATGCAATATAAAATAAAAGGATAGATAGATAGACAAATAATATTAAAAATGGTATATATAAAAAATATAGAGAGATGGATTATGGACCATTTAAGTGTTAAAAAAAGGGGCCGGAAAATAAATAAAATATATAGGGATATGTAGAAAGACATGCTTTTGTATTGAATTTTATTAAGATTTCTGGACCATTTAAGTGTAAAAAAAAGGTCTGGAAAATAAAATGATATATATAGGGATATATTGATACGTGTGTGCATTGAATTTCACTAAAATGTGAAAAAAAGAATAAATAATGGTCTACAAAGTAAAATAAAAGACATGTTTTGGGGTGTAAAATTTCTGGATCGTTTAATTTTATTCAGATTTATGGGCCATATAAGTGTCAAATAATTATATTAATAATGGTGTATAAAATAAAAATATGCAGATGGTTTCTGGACCATTTAAATGTCGCAAAAATAGTCTGGAAAATTAAATAAAATATATAGAGAGATGGTTTCTGGACCATTTAAGTGTCAAAAAATAAATAAAAATAAAATAAAATTCGAGAGAAGGCACCCATTTAGATCGGAATAATCAATTGATATAGATATATATGTATCCAGCGGGTTATATTGACAGAAATTCGTAAAATTTCAGGACCGTTTCAGGGTGTTATAAGCAAAAATCTGCCCTTATTCCCTTATGGGGTACACAAGAGCCCTTGCAAAGTCCTTTGCAGGTTCTCCATCATTAGGAGTAAAAAACACAGGACAACCAGAGAATAATTAGAAGCAAAGCAGCTAGTAAGCTTGATCTTTATTGTTCTGTTGCAACAGGGTCCCTTCCTCACACACACAGGTGAGCAGGGAAGAACCTCAAACAAAGGGCTGCCTGTCCTTAAAAGGACATTTTTAAAAATCCCCATCGGAGTCCATCCCCCAGATACATCACACCTACATCACACAAAAAGGCGGTCTCCAACAAATTTCAAGAGAAATCTGAGTGCCCTCGTTTACCTTCTGTCTGCCACTTTGTGATAATGCCTTATCTGATTACCTTCCTCCACCACCACCACCCCCTAGCCTGGCCCTTCCTTTGAGATGGAAATCTCTTTTAATTCCTGGGCAATTAGAATTAAAAACTGCCTCTGATATGTGGCCTTGTTTGCTTGGTGCATTAATAATTATTATTATATATAAATAAAAGACCTTAATATTCTTACAACACAGGGCCAAAAAACAATAAATCACAAAATGGCCCAAAAGAAAAAGAAGAATAAAATTCGAGACATGGCGCCCGTTTAGATAGGAATAATCAATTGATATATATCTATATCAATTAGATATATATCGATTGATATATCTATCTATTATATATATAATCTATTATATATAAATTGATATATATCTATATCAATTAGATATTGATCGATTGATGTGGCACACAGGTTATGTCTCGATCGATTCTCAATATCAATTGGTCAAATTACCAAAAATCCGTAAATGGGTTGGCCAAAAACGGTTGGCCAAAAAGAAAGAAAGAGCTCCTGCTTCTAACGGTGAGTAGTAATAATAATAATAATAATAATAATAATAATAATTTTATGAGCTGCCCCAGTCACACAAAATATTAGAAAAGGGCCCTCTACTGCACTACCTTCCTACGTCTTCTTCAAGTCCGGGTTGGGGGGTTAGGGGTAAGGTTGGGTCGGGGTGTTAGAGGTTGAGGGTCAGGATTACGGGTTAGGGTTTGGCTTTAGGGTTGGGGCTAGAGATTAGGAGTGAGGGTTTTGTGTTAGGGTTACGTTGGGTGTTAGAGGTAGAGGTAAGCATTAGAGGTCTGGCATGAGGGGTGTTACGGAAATTAGGGGGGGTCACCCAAGCAAAGTCTCCTCCCGAGCAAACTCTTTGGGGTATGGAGTGATGCCCTTAAGGGAACCCATCTCTCTGCCATGATCCAGTAAGTGAGAGACCAGTGCACAGGGAAATGCCTCAGCAGGTAATCTCTGGGTGCTTCAGGGCTAATATCCCTCAGCTGGAATCCCATTGTTCTCTCCCAGATAAGTGCTCAAGGCATCCTTGCCAGTACTTAACACCCATTCACCTTGGCCCAGGGCTATCTCCCTGATATTGCTCTGTTTCCCCCATATGCTCATCTTGTTTTTCCTATATGTTAAGCATGTATACCCTTCCCTTTTCCTTCCAAACTGTATTCTGGGATATGATAGGAGTTTTTAAAAGTTCTTGTAACGCTGCTCTGGGTGTGCAGTTGGACTGTAACCTATAGCGCAATAAACCCTGTCTTGTCCTTGCTCCAGTGGCTGGACTTCTTTTATTTAACTCCGCAGAAACCAGTGGGCTTATCCCCAAGGGCCAGGTGCCTGGGCAGTTCCACACCTGGGATTTTCCGTTTACAGGGGTTAGGGGTTTGTGTTAGGGTTAGGGTTACGTTGGGGGTTAGAGGTAGAGGTCAGGGTTAGAGGTCTGGCATTAGGGGTTTGTGTTAGGGTTAGGGTTACGTTGTGTGTTTGCAGTAGAGGTAAGGGTTAGAGGTCTGGCAGGGGTTAGGGGTTTGTGTTAGGGCTAGGTTGGGGGTTAGAGGTAGGGGTTAGAGGTCAGGCATTAGGGGTTAGGGCAGGCATTGGCAACCTCGGGCCTCCAGATGTTTTGGGACTACAACTCCCATCATCTCTAGCTAACAAGACCAGCGGTCAGGGATGATGGGACCTGTATTCTCAAAACATCTGGAGGGCCGGGGTTGCCTATGCCTGGGTTAGGGGTTTGTGTTAGGGTTTGATCAGGGGTAGGCAACCTAAGGCCCGGGGGCCGGATGCGGCCCAATCATCTTCGGGAATCAGCCTGTTTTGACATGAGTAGAATGTGTCCTTTTACTTAAGATGCATCTCTGGGTTATTTGTGGGGCACAGGAATTTGTTCATTCCCCCACCCCCAAAAAAATATAGTCTGGCCCAGCGCGTGGTCTGAGGCCCGGTGGACCGGCCCCCCTGCTGAAAAAGGTTGCTGACCCCTGGGTTAGATGTTAGGCATTAGGGTTGGGGGGTTCGGTCTTCGAGGTTTGGTATCAGGTTAGGATGAGGGCTTGAGATTCTCGCCTTGCAACGGGCTGAACAAGCATCCCCTGAGCACGTGCAGAGCGCCTCCCTCTCTCCCCCCCCTCCGGCCGCTGCTGGCATTCTGATCGGAGAATCCTAGAATGGCAGAGCCGGGAGGGATCTCGGGGGTCATCCATCAGGACCCCGAGGTCCATCTAGGGGGCCCCCAAGTCTCATCTAGGGGGGTTTCTATAGGTCATCTAGGGGGTCCCCCATCGGGACCCCCATTCCCATCTAGGGCTCCCCCACCGGCCATCTATGGGGCGCGCGTTTTCTCTCATTTTCTCTCTCTCTCTCCCTCTCCTTCCCCGCCGGCGCGCGCTCCCGCGGCGCGCAGGCGCCGTGCCGTCCCGCTGGCGCGCTCCCCGGCGCAGGCCGCGTCCCCGCGTCCCCCCCACCCCACCCCCCAAATGGAGGAGCCCCCCAGCGCGGCGGGGTCCCCCCCCGACGGCGCCTCGGAGGAAGGAGAGGAAGAAGGAGAAAAAGAGGAAAAAGGAGAAAAAGAAGGAGGAGGCGGAGCTCAGGTCAGGCCCGCCGCTAGCCCCACCTTTCCCCCCCGGGATCCCCTTATCAGCGCCCCTTTTTCTGCAACGCCCCCCAACCCCTCACCCCTCTTTTTAGGGGACTCCCTTGACCCACCCCGAAGTGCCTCCTCCCCCAGCTTCTTTCCCTGGGGCTGATTTCAGAGGGTCCCCTCCCCGGCGCCCCTCTTTCTGCAACCCCCTCCCAACCCCTCCCTCTTTTTTATGGGACCCCCCGATTCATTTTAGGGGAACCCCAGTGGCTCCCCCCTCCCAAAGGAGCGCCCCGATTCTTTCCTGGCTTCTTTCTTGGGGCTCGTTTCGGGGGCTCCCCTCCCCGGCGCCCCTCTTTCTGCAACCCCCTCCCAGACCCTCCAACTTTTTGGGGGACCCCCGATTCATTTTAGGGGACCCCCAGTGTCTCACTCCCCCTCCCAAAGGAGCACCCCGATTTTTTTCCTGGCTTCTTTCCCTGGGGCTGATTTTGGGGTACCCCCTTCCCAGCGCCCCTCTTTCTTCAACCCCCTCCCTCTTTTTAGGGGACCCCCGCTTCATTTTCGGGGACATCCCCTCCTCGTGTCTCACCCCCCCTTTCGAAGGAGCGCCCTGTTCCCCCCCCCGGGGGCTGGTTTTGGGGGTTCCCCTTTCCAGTGCCCCAATTCTCCCATGGGGCACCCCCAATTTCCTCCTCTAGGTAGAGATGTGACCCCCCAAAAATCCTCATCTCCCTTTAAAGGGGGTGCCCCACTTCTTTTCATAGGACCCCCCAGGCCCTCATCTGCCTTTCAGGGGTGCCCCTCTTTTGACACCCCACTTCTCTCTATGGGACTCTCGCCTCTTTTTCGGGGACCCCCAGTCTCTCCTCTCCCTCTCAGGGGCCCCCTCTTTTGACACCCCACATCTCCCTATGGGACCCCCAGCGCCTTCAAGGGGCACCCCGATTCTTTCGGGGACTCCCAAGTGCCTCCTTATGGGGTCCCCACTCCTTGTAGGGGTTCCTCAGCCCTCAGCTATGGGGCACCCCACTTTTTCTTATCCCTCTGCATTGGACCTCAATACCTCAGCCCACTTTTTGTCACCCCTCTGCATGGGATCCCCAAAACCTTGCCCCTCCTTATAGGGCTCCCCACCACTTTTCAGGGGACTCCCCAGTTCTCCTTAGGGTGCCCCCCCTGCCTCTTTTATTTCATTTTAATTGCACTTAAATTTCATTTAAATTCCATTTTAATTCCATTTCAATTCCATTCCATTGTATTTCCTTGCATTGCATGTTTCCTATGTGAGCAGCACCCCCTAGAGGAGACTATTTCCCAAATCAGATTTTTTAAATATATAAAAATAGAAATTAAAATTGGGGAAGGGGGAAAAAAAGAAAAAAGAGAGGAAATCTTTCTTTTTTCTTTCATCTTCCCCCTCCCCCCCGAATTTCCTTGACTGCTGTTCCCTATTTTCTGTGATTTTTTTTTTGATTTTTTTTTTGGGGGGGGAACACCATTTCTGCAGCCTGCCCTGCCTCCCCCCTTTTTTTCCTCCGGATGCAAAAGGCTTTTGAAAAAAGCTGATTTTTCCCCCAGCTTCCGGAAAAAAAGAGGAAATCGCGGATGGCAAAGGACAAATTGCCAACGAACGGTTAATTTCTGTCGCAATTTCTGCTTTTAAAAAAAAAGTTTGCTGTGACAATTTCCGGGAAATGTTTATTTTTTTGGTTGGGGGGGGGGGAAAATAGTATTTTTTGCATTGAGGGGGATTTGCAAAAAAATCAGATTTGCAAGAGGGAGTTTGGTTTAGGTTTTTTGGAGAAATGGAAATTGCAATAGGGAGGGGTGGTGGGTTTTTTTTTTTGCAGGAATCGGATTTGCAAGGAGGTTTTGTGCAGAAAATAACATTGCAAGAAAGAAGTTAATTGCAGAAATTAACATGGCAAGAAGGAGAGGTTTTTTTTTGCAGGAATCATATGCTCAAGAAGGAGGTTATTGCAGAAAATAACATTGCAAGAAGGAGGTTTCTTTTTGCAGAAATAAACATTGCAAGAAGGAGGTTTTTTGCAGAAATTAACATTGCAAAAAAAATGTTTTTTGCAGAAATTAACATTGCAAAAAAATTTTTTTTGCAGAAATTAACATTGCAAGAGGGAGGTTTCTTTTTGCAAAAATTAACATTACAAGTAGGAGGTTTCTTTTTGCAGAAATAAATGTTGCAAGGAAGAGGTTATTGCAGAAATTACATGTGCAGGAGGGAGGTTTTTTGCAGAAATTAACATTGCAAGAAAGAGGGGTGTTTTTTTGCAGAAATTGCATTTGCAATAGGAAGGTGGTGGTGTGTTTTTTTTGCAGAAATTAGATTTGCAAAAAAGAGGTGGTTCTTGTTTTTTGCAGAAATCCAAATTCCAGCAATGCCTTTTGTTCTTTCCCAAAAGCTGTCTGTCTATGCATATATGCAAATTCAATTTGCAAGAGGCCTTTTGCACAAATCGGAGGGAGGCTTTTGCAAAAAAAAAAAAAAAAAAAAAATCTGATTTGCAAGAGGGAGGCTTTTGCAAAAATAATAATAATCTGATTTGCAAGAGGGAGGCTTTTTGCAAAAATAAAATCTGATTTGCAGGAGGGAGGCTTTTTGCAAAAATAAAAAAAATAAAAACCCAATTTGCAGTAATTAAATTTGCAAGAGGGTCTTGATTGAAGAAATGCAAATTGCTGCAAGGCCTGTTCTCCTGCAACGTCCCATTCCCCCAAAGTCTGTCTCTATTTATTTGATATTATTATATATTATTTTTAAACTATGCTTCTATCCTCAAATCTGGAGCTGCTAGGAAGGGGGGGCTTTTGCTTGCTTGCACCCTGAAATAATTATTTTTATTTTCATTATTCTTATTTTTGCTTCAGTTATTCTGTTGCAATCGTTCAAAATGCTTACACACTGGAAGAATTCGTTTCCTTTTCCTTTTCCTTATTTTTATTGCAATTATTCTGCTGCAATCTTATGCATACAAAGTGGATTTCTCCCAGGAAAAGGGTTTTATTTTATTTTTGCAAAATTAAGCCCATTTTAAAATACCTCCCTTCTCCCCTCTCCTTTATCTAAATGCAAACCGAGCCATTTGCATCCGAAAAAATTGCTTCCCCCTCTCTCTTTCTCCCTCTGCTGTTTCCTCCCCCCCTTTTCTGCATTTCTGCATTTATTTATTTTTTAATTTACGTGAAATCTGCAAAAAAAGAGAGATCTAAGGTGCCAAGGGAGGAGAAATTAAAATTAAATTAAATTAAAATCGAGCAGCCGAACATTGAATTTTTATTTTATTTTTGGGGGGGGGAGGGGAGAAATGCAAAAAAAAATTAAATAAAAATCTGGCATTTTAAAATGGGAACAGGATATCAAAGATGGCCGACTGACGTTGCAGCCAGGGAATTTAAAAAGGCAAGACGTCCTTTTAATCTTAAAATCAGGGAAAAACTAGAAAAAGGCTGATTGGGGGGGGGGGAAGCAAAAAAAAAATCAGAATTAAGGGGGTGAAAAGAAGCAAAAATTCAAAGCTGGCTTGTTAATTCTCCCCCTCCCCCTTTAATTCCACTTAATTTCACCTCCCCTAAATTGCCTGGGGAGATTTAATTTGAAATTTGCTGATTTCCAGGGGGGCAAAAAAAAGGAAAAAAGATTTTATATCTAATATTTCTTTCCAAGCACCCCCCCCCAAAAAGCTTCGGTTTTAGACCAGGGGGAAAGGAGGAGGGGAGAAGCAATTTTCTGAAATTATATATTATTATTTTGGAAAGTATAGATGATTATTATTATTATTATTATTATTATTAATAGATTTAATTTTAGATTATTACCTCATTTTAAATGGCTATAGATTGCATTGGGTTTTTTTTTTTTACTTTATGGTAGATTTTCCGAAATCTTTCTTTTTTTGCAGGAAAGAGAAAAGTCGCTTTTGGAGATTGTATATTATTATTATATTATTATATAATGTTAGGGTTATATGCTATTACTGTACTTGGAAGATGGTCTATTATTCACAGATTGAATTTCAAATTATGACATGATTTTATTGATTCTATTGGATTTTAAATTATTTAAATGTTCAATTTTTCCTAATTGATTTCGGCGGTTTTTTAATGTGTGAAACTAATTATTATTATTATTATTATTATTAAACAATGTGTGAAACTAATAATAATAATAATAATAATTTAACAACGTGTGAAACTAGTAATAATAATTTAACAACGCATAAAACTAATAATAATAATAATTTAACAACATGTGAAACTAATATTAATATTATTTTCATTATTATTATTTTAGATAATTTTATTATTTACATTTTGGACTTTTGTATTTGTATTTTCTCATTTATAATTGGGCGATTGTTTTAGAATTCCAGCCTGGTGCAAAATATTTCCTTAATTTTTTTTGGAAGGGATCCCAAAATTTGGGAATTTCCACCTAGAATTATCGAGCTGGATGGGACCCCAGGTTCATCTAGTCTGACCCGCTGGTACAAATTCAACAATAATAAATTCAATAATAATAATAATATATTTATTTTGAAGGGGGAAATATAGAAAGCTGATGTATCTCAAGTTTCCAATGCTGGTTTCCATGGGTTGCCAGATAGCTTGGAGGTTTCTTTCTCTGTAATGGGAAATGAAATGGAAAATAGCAATATTACTATGTATTATTATTATTATTAAAATGGAAAATATCTGTATTACTATGTGTTGTTATTATTATTGTTGTTATTGCTATTATTCCTATTGTTATGATCATTCTGCTCCTATGAATGGTTGTGGCTAAAAAGTTATCTTTTAATCTACGCCGTGGCCATACCTGCTGATAATAATAATAATAATAATAATAATAACCCCAGAGTGGCTGCGGAAACCTAGCTAGATGGACAGGGTATTTATTATTATTATTATTATTATTATTATTATTATTATTATTATTAACCTCAGAGTGGCTGCAGAAACCTAGCTAGATGGACAGGGTATTATTATTGTTGTTGTTGTTGTTGTTACTACTACTACTACTATTACTACTACTACTGGATGCCTAGCTCCCCATCAGCTCCTTGCATTGTTATTGTTGTTGTTGTTAGTTGGGTGCCTGGCTCCCCATCAGCTCCTTGCATTAATAATAATAATACCCTGCCCATCAATATTAAGTTGCCCCGTTTTCTATATTCTGCCTTAAAACCATCATGAATTTTTCAATCTCAGCGGCTCCGGCTTGGATTTATTTCCCATATTCCTGCCCGGAGTTTTCATTTCCTCCGTTATTAAAATTATATCAGGGCATTAGCATTTAAATTAAAAGGGGCGGGGGGCTGTTTTTCCTCCCCTCTGGAAAAAGAAGAAGAAGAAAAAGGAAATAAAATGGAGTTTATTGGTGGGATGTCCCTTTCTCTGCAGAAAAAATTATTAATATTAATTTTATTATTTAATTTATTTCCACACAATCTCTATGTAATCATGGAATATTGCAATTTCTGTGTAACTGTTGAATTTCTGTACAACACAGGTTGTACATTGACAATAAAGGTATTATTATTATTATTATTATTATTATTATTATTATTATTTCTATGTAATTTCACCAAACTGCCTTTTCATGGATGGCTGTTTTTATAAAAAGAGAGAGGGAATTAAATTCCTCTGACGTCTCCGAGACAAATTCTGAAATAAGAAATAAATAAAAACAGTTTCATAAATAATATTGTGCTTTGCAGAAAATAACAATTGCTTTGTTTCGTAAACAATATACGTATACTGGAAAATGTAAAAGTTGAAACCGTTCCAGAAATATTATTCTTATTCTTTTTGTCAATGAGCTGATATATCTGAGTTTTTAACCCAAGTTTGTCTTCAAAATATAAAATTGTATAGAAATATTATTATTATTATTATTATTATTATTATTATTATTATTAATAGTAATAGCTGACCCTGGTTTCTAACCCTGGTTTCAATGCCATGCCACCTGCTTGGAGAGTTTGTCTTCCAAATATAATGTAAAGAAATGATATTATTATTAATAATAATCGCAATATATCTGAGTTTCTAACCCTGGTTTCAATGCCATGCCACCTGCTTGGAGAGTTTGTCTTCCAAATATAATGTAAAGAAATGATATTATTATTAATAATAATCGCAATATATCTGAGTTTCTAACCCTGGTTTCAAGGCCATGCCACCTGCTTGGAGAGTTTGTCTTCCAAATATAAAATTGTATAGAAATGATATTATTAATATTAATATTATTATTATAGGCAATATATCTGAGTTTCTAACCCTGGTTTCTATTATTATTATTATTATTATTATTATTATTATTATTAGCAATATATGAGTTTCTAACCCTGGTTTTAATGCCCTGCAGAGTCTCTAACCCTGGATTTCTCCATTTTTTCTTTCTTTCTTTCTTTTTAAAAAGTGGACTTTCTCATCTCTCTCCCTCTTTTCACAGGCCGAGGGCAGCAGCAGCAGCGAAGGCAGAAGAGCTTCAGCGAGCAGGTAAGTTGCTGCCAGGGCGAAAGGATTTCAGGGCCCCATATGAACCCACAAGCAATAATAATAATAATAATAATAATAATAATAGCAACTACAAAGCAACAACAACAGTAGTAATGGCAACCAAAAGTACAGCAGCAAAACAACAGCAACAATCTTATTATTATTATTATTATTATTATTATTATTATTATTATTATTATTTTAAAAAAAAAGTGAAGATAATGACCATAAAAGAAATTATTTTTTAAAAACTCCCATCTGAAAAGAGATTCGATTTCTCTGGTTCTGATACATTGTAAAAAATACACTTTCATTGGGCCAGCAAATAATAATAATAATAATAATAATAATAATAATAATAATAATAATAATAATAATAATATTTTATAATAGACATATGAACTCAGATCTAAGAAGAAACAGGATTTTTGGAATATTTATTGGGTCCTGATGTATTATTAAAATACCCTTTTATTGGGTGTTAACCAATCCCAAACGAGGAACCATTTGAGACGTTCAGCTGGTGGTTGACTAAGACCCCCAGATCCTTTTCCCATTTCCCGGCTAGTAAGCCAAGAATTCCCAGATTCCCATCACCAGGGTCCTATTCCCAGAGGCTCCCATTAAAAGACTCCTAGTCCCTGGCCCCCAGTCCCAGAGGCTTCCATTCCCGGGTTCCCATTAAAAGACTCCCATCCCAGGCTCCCATTCCCAGTGGCTCCCATTAAAAGACTCCCAACCCCCAGTGGCTCCCTTTCCCAGTCTCCCATTCAAAGACTCCCATTCCCAGTAACTCCCATTAAAAGACTCCTATTCCCAGTAACTCCCATTCAAAGACTCCCATCCCCCGGCTCCCATTCCCAGTGGCTCCCTTTCCCAGTCTCCCACTCCCAGTCTCTCATTCCCAATCTCCCATTAACAGGGTCCCACCCCTGACCTCCCCCAATCTCCACCTATCCGACTTGGCTGGTGCCTCCGGGGGCCCCGGCGGGTTAGTCTGGGAGCCCTTTGGGGTGCTCCCCATGACCCACTTTTCCTTCCCCCCAGGGAGCCCCCCCAGCCCAGCATGAAGCCTGAGAGCTCTGAGTCACCGGCCTCCGAGTCGGTGCCCAGCGAGGAAGCGCCGCCCCCCGCCGAGGTCAAGGTCAAGACCGAGACCCCTGACGACTTCACCTGGCCCCATGGCGCCGAGGAGCCCAGGAAGGGGAGCCGGGGGGCTGCCGGGGGGCCCCCGGCCGAGATCTGCGTGGTTCTGGGCGGGGTCCGCAGCCAGCAGACGCTCGGTAAGCTAGGTGGGTGGCCGGACCCCTTTTTTCTCAGGGGCCCCTGGGGGGACCCTTTGCGTTGGGGGTTCAGGGTTGGGGGACCCTTTCAATTCGAGGTTGGGGGACCAGTTTGGGGTCGGGGAACCCCCAGGAGAAACTTTGGGGTCAGGGGACCCTTTGGGTTCGAGGCTGGTGGACCCTTATGGATCGGGGATGGGGGACCCTTTTGGTTCTTTGGTTCAGGGGCGGGGAATCCCGGGGGATCCATTCGGGGTCAGGGGACCCCCGGGATGACCCTTTTGGTTTGGGGTTGGTTTCCTGGGGGGATCCATTCGGGGTTGGGGGACCCCTGGACCCCTGGGAGACCTTTTCAGTTCTGGGTCGGGAGACCCCAAGCGGAACTTTTCATTTCAGGGTGGGGGACCCCCAGGGGGACCCTTTGGGTTCATGGATTGGGGGGTCCGGGTTCGAGTCTGGGTGGGCCGTGTTCAAACCCCCTTTCCTAGGAGGAGGATGCCAGTTCGAGTGTGCGGTGTCCAAATCCCCAGTCCTAGGAGGAGGACACTGGTTCAAGTCCGGGTTCAAATCCCTGGTCCTAGGAGGGCTACGCTGGTTCGAGTCTGGGGGGTCCTGGTTTGAGTCTGGGGTGTTCAGGTTCAAATCCTCGGTCCTAGGAGGAGGATGCTGGTTCAAGTCTGGGGGGTCTTGGTTTGAGTCGGGGGGGTGGGCCATGTTCAAACCCCCTGGCCCTAGGTGGAGGACGCCGGTTTGAGTCGGGGGGTTCTCCTAGGTCTGGGGGGTTTGTTTCAAACCCCTGGCCCTAGGAGGAGGATGCTGGTTCGAGTCTGGGGAGTCTGGGGGGTCCGGGTTCAAACTCTCATTCCTAGAAGGAGGACGCTGGTTTGAGTCCAGGGGGTCTGGGTTCCTCCTAGGAGGAGGAGGATGCTTGGGGTTGGGGGCGCCAATGGGGGAACCCCATCATTTCGGGGAGGGGTTCCCGCTCTGACCGGCCAGCCCCCCCATGTTTCTTCCAGGCTCCTACGAGTGTGCGATCTGCGGAAAGAAGTACAAATACTACAACTGCTTCCAGACTCACGTCCGGGCGCACCGAGGTACGGGTTTGAGGGGGGTCCCCAAAGTGGGACTTGGGTTGAGGGGGCTCCCCAAAGCGGGACTCTGGTTCGAGGGGGTGGGTCCCCAAAGCAGGACTCGGGTTCGAGGGGGTCCCCAAAGTGGCACAGGTTTGAGTGGGGTCCCCAAAGCGGGACATGGGTTTGCGGGGGTTCCCTAAAGTGGGACTCGGGTTTGAGGGGGCGGATCTCCAAAGCGGGACTCGGGTTCGAGTGGGGTTTAATGCTATGTTTATTATTTAGCTCTTAGTTTGTATTTTTTGCTCTCTGATATTGTTCATTCTGATTACTATTATGTATTCTTGCTATATAATTTTCACTCACATTTTATTAGTCATGTCTTCCTTTTCTTCATTCTTTTTTCATTTATTATTATTTATTAACTATTTTACTATTATGTATTCTTATCATTACTCATGTTTTACAATCTTTTTAATTATGTAACAATTTATTATTATCATATACTATTTTTACTACTACTATTATTATTATCATATACTTTTTTATAGTTTATTACCAATTTTTTATTGTTACTTATAATAATTTTGCTATTATGTCTTATTACTTATTTCATCATATTTTCATATCAATAATATTTCAATACAAATATTATGTATTATCATTACTTATTTCATCATATATTTATTTATTTATTATTACTCCTATTTGTATTCAGTTTATAAAATTTAATATCATTATTTACTCATTTTTATTTATTGTTTATAAAATTTATATAATCATCATTATTTACTCATATTTTTAATAATTTATTTTAAAATATTTTTATTACTCATATTTTTATTTGTTGTTTATAAAATTTATTATTATTTACTTATATTTTATTTATAAAATTTATTATTATTTACTCACATTTTAATTTATTGTTTATAAAATTTATTATTATTATATTATTGACTCATATTTTTAGTTATTTTTTTCCTTCCTTTTCCTTTATGACCTATGATTACCATTCTTATTCCCTCTTGTTTATAATTGTGATTATCTACCAATATCCCTAATAACTGCTAAGCCCCTCCTTTCCCCCCTCTCTCTAGACACGGAAGTGGCGTCGGGCGAAGGCGCATCCCAAGGCAGTAAGTACCGGGATTGAGGGGGGTGGGACCCCAGGGGCTCATCTAGACTGACCCGCTGCCGGGCGGCATTCAAATCCGCCCCCGACTTTGGAATATCCATGAAGTGGGCGGGACCCCGAGAGTCGCCCAGCCTGACCCGGAATCTCAACACAGTGCCCCCTCCTTTCCCTGGCTGCTATTTATTACTACTACTACTACTACTATTATTATTATTATCGGATCTCCCCAAGGGTCATCCAGCCTGACTTGGAATCTCAACACGGTGCTCCCTCCTCTTTCCCTGTCTGCTATCATCATTATTATTATTATTATTATTATTATTATTATTATTATTATTATTATTATTATCATTAATTATTAGTATTATTAATAATAATACTATTATACAGTGGTACCCCGGGTTACGTACTTAATTGGTTCCAGGTCACTGTGCATAACTCGAAAAGTACGTAACCCGGAAAATTCAGTTTGCGCATGCGCAAACCAAAAAACTGCTTCTGCGCACGTGCAGACCGCAAAAACATGTCTGTGCATGCACAAATTGCGCGTGCTTCGGGTTGTGCTTCTGGGTTAGCGGAATTTGTAACCCGAAAAGTATGCAACTCGAAGCGTACGTAACCTGATGTACGACTGTATTAAAAATATTAATATTATTACTGATAATGATTAATAATTTAAATTATTATTATTATTATTATTATTGGATCTCTTTGAGGGGGGGGTCTCCTGGGAATCTCCGGAACCTGCCCCCCACTTTCTCTTTCCCCCCGATCCTGGCAGACAACTTCCGCTACACCTGCGACATTTGCGGGAAGAAGTACAAATACTACAGTTGCTTCCAGGAGCATCGCGACCTCCACGCAGTAGATGGTGAGTATCCCGAGGGATCTCCCGGATTCCCGGGGAACGGATTCCCATCCCTCGCTCCGGATCCTCCCTGTGTCCTGCTTCCCCGCCCAGAGCACTCTGGCGGGAATCTCAATGCCCCGCCGTCCCCTCCAACGTTTCCCGGAATGGCAGAAGCGATCCCAGAAAATGGATTTTTCCTGTGAAAATGCGGCCCTCCTACAAATTCCTTCAGCGTTTCTCCTGTGAAAATTTCCCGGAATGGCAGAAGCAATGCCAGGAAATGGATTTTTCTCACGAACATGTGGCCATCCTACAAATTCCTCCAGCGTTTTCCCCATGAAAATAGGGATATTCTACAATCACCTTTGACATTTCCCAGAATAACAGCAGTGATCCCAGAAAATAGATTTTCCCCGTGAAAATGCAATCCCCTCTGACCTTTTCCCTCTCCGACATTTCCTGGAATGGCAGAAGCAATCCTCGGAATTTATATATATCTACTTCTTGCACAAAAAGGCAGCCGTCCTTCAAAGCCCTCCAGCGTTTTTCCTACAAAAATTTCCCGGAATGACAGAAGCAATCCTCAGAATGTATATATCTATTTCTCCCACGAAAAGGCAGCCATCCTACAAATTCCTCCAGCATTTTTCCCTTGAAAATTTCCCGGAATGGCAGAAGCGACCCCGGAATGGCAGAAGCGACCCCATGAAACTGTGGCCCTCCTACAAAACCTTCCAGCGTTTTCCCCTTGAAAATAGGGACGTCCGGCCCTCCCTTCCTACATTTCCCGGAATGGTGGAAGTAATCCCAGAAAATGGATTTTCCCCGTCAAAATGCGATCCCCCTCCGGCGTTTTCCCTATGAAAATCAGGATATAATCATAACAAAGATGATAACAGATTAGGAACTGGCCAAGGAAATCCTACGGAACTCTCTGGGACTGGATTCCGAGTCAGATTCCTCCAAAGTCTGTCCGGAATGGCAGAAGCAATCCTCGGAATATGAAATGAAATGAAATATATATATCGATTTCTCCCATTTTCCCAGGAGTCAGCTGCCTCGAATACTGTGGCGATCCGGCTTCTGGCTTGGGAAACGTCACTGGGAAATTCTCTGAAGCAGACGGGGAGATCAGGAAAGGCCGTCTTGGCCGTTTCCGGGTTTTTCCCCCCAGGATGGCTGGGAAAACCGGGATGCTCGGAGGATCTGTGCAAATGGGCCGGGATCCGGAATGGGCGGGGGGACGGAGGGAGCGCAGCCGGCATTCTGGGAATCCGGAGCGTCACTCCCTGCTCTTCTCTTACAGACCCCTACGACCAAGCTCTGGTCACCAAAGATGAGGTGAAGGAAGAGGATCCCGAACCATTTCAGAAGATTGGTCCAAGTATGACTTTCCGGGTTTCCAACTTAAGTAATTAACCAGATTCCGGCATCTGGGGGGAGGGGGAATCCCGCCGGATCCTTTCCGGAACCCGAACCCGGCCCTCTTTGGCCCACGCAGGCCACGGGTTCAAGATGTAGGATTCCTGGCTGGAGGCCCGGGCGAGGAGACCCGGAGGCAGGGTTACGGGGAGGGAGATAACCGGGGGTCCTTATATGTTCTTATATTCAACTAATGAAATACTCCAAAAAAGGGGAAAATAATAATAATAGTAGTAGTAGTAGTAGTAGTAGTAGTCAACGTTCTGCCCCATTCATTCACTCACTCCCTGTTCATATTAAAAGGGCGTCCTGGTTTGAACCTTGGGCAGGACCCCCAACATCCCGGTTCGAATCCGGGACAAGACCCCAAGAATCCCAGTTCTAATCCGGGACGGGACCCCGGGAATCCCAGTTCTTTTTTGGGGGGGGAATCCCAGTTCTAATCCGGGGTGTTGTTCCGGGTTTGGGTCCGGCTGGCCCTCAGGAAGGCCTCTTTTCCCCCTACAGAGACGGGCAGCTATACGTGCGAATTCTGCGGCAAGCAGTACAAGTACTACACCCCCTACCAGGAACACGTGGCTTTGCACGCGCCGATCAGTGAGATACGGGGTTTCACACTTGGGGCCAGTGGGGCGGGATTCCCCTTGGGTGGTGTCCGGGGAGCTGGGGGGCTTTCCCCCAGGCGGATCCGAACCCTCGGCCTGGAAATACGGTAGTCCGTCCCCCCTTCCAGAGTATTCCCGCTCTCCGCTCCTCGTGGCTGTCAAGACGCACGCTGGGAAGAAGGCGCCAGCGCCAGCGGCCTCCATCATCCGATGCTCGGCCCTCCTCCACCGGGCGCCATCAGGAGCATCCCAACTCCAGATGTTCCGGGCACCGAATTCGGGATCGCCGGGAAGCAAGGCCACCACAGGTACTGGTTGCATGCGTTTTCCCTCCCGGGTTCCCCTTCCCCAGATTCTCCTTCCCAAAGTCCTCTTCCCTCAATTCCTCTTCCCAAATCCCCAGGATTCCTCTTCCCAAAATCCCTCTTCCCGGATTTTTAAAAAGCCCCCTGGAAAGAGGATCCTTCCAAACCAACTCTTTGTTTCCCGAGCTTTGATTCCTTTTTACATCTTCTCTGAAGCGTCAACCATAAAGTTGTTTTATAATAGCATTTCCCCACTCTGGTGGAAGGGGTCCCTGGCAGTCATCTAGGCTGACCCCCAAAATCGGGACCCTCTTTCCACCCCACAGAAAGCGTCTTCAGCCGGAGGGTGGAGAGCAAGTTGCAGAACAACTATGACGAAACCAACAGCAGCTCCCAAAACTCCAGCGGTAAGTGGCCAAATTGCGGATCGGGACCCCTGGGGGTCATCTAGCCCAACCCTCAACCCCACAACCCAGGATCTTGAACCCGCAATCGCCAGTCCCCTAAATGGGAAACGCCAATCTTGTGTTTCGACGGGTCGCGATTTCCCCCCAAGCTCTTCGGGACCCCTGGGGTGCGCGCCTCAAACCCGCAACCCGCTTGATAGGGACCCCTGCCCGACTCCCTTGGCGAGGTGGGAACCTTCTGGCCGGCACATGTCTCGAACCTGCAACCTCTCTCTGCTTCCCCTCCCAGAGCCATACACCTGCGGTGCTTGCGGGATTCAGTTCCAATTCTACAACAACCTCCTGGAGCACATGCAGTCTCATGCAGGTGAGCCGGGCAGGAGGGCGTCTCTCCCTCTTTCTTTCTTTCTTTCTTTCTCTCGCTCCCTTTCTTTTTATTTTCGTCTCACTTACTCCCTCTCTTTATCGCTCTCTTTTCTCTTCCTCTCTCCCCTTCTTTTCCTCTCTCTCACTTTATTTCTCACTTTCTTTCTCTTTTCCTCTCGCTCCCTCTCTTTATTGCTCTTTTTTCTCTTCCTCTCTCGCTCTCCCTCCCTCCCTCTTTCTCGCTCTCTTTTCTCTTCCTCTCTCCCCTTCTCTTTTCCTCTCTCACTTTTTTTCTCCCTTTTCTTGTTTTCTCTTTTCTCTTCCTCTCTTCCACTCTCTCTTTTCGCTTTCTTTCTCCCTCCCCCTTTCTTTTTCTTTCTCCCCCATCCCCCCCTCTCTCCATCTTTTTTTCTCCCTCTCCTTTCACTTTCTCCCTCCCCCATTCTCCTCTCCCTCTTTCCCCCTCGCTTTCACTTTCCACCTCTTTCTCTCCCACTCCCTTCCCCTCTGCCTCTTTTCTCCCTCCCGGGGCGCCCAATTCGCACCCGGACCCCCTTCCTCTCTCTCTCTCGCCCTCCGCAGCTGACAACGAAAATAGCATGGCCTCCCACCAGCCCCGTTCCCCGCTGCCTGCCGCCCCAGAGGAGAAATGGAAGCCACCGGCGGTGCAACGGGACGACGCTGACAACGGTAGGGCCCCCTCCTCCCACCCTCCCGCCCCGGGTTCAAAACCCAGAGACGCTAAACTTCTTCATTTCCCCCCCCACAGCGCTTCCCAGCGGCGCCGTCCCGGAAAAGGAGCGCCAGTGTATCGCCGAACGTCTACTCCGCCTGCTGTGCGCAGAGCCGGCGTCCTTGAGCGCCGTGAGCGGCCCCGAGTTCCTTAAGCTGGCCCAGGCATTGGTGGACAGTGGCGCCCGCCATGGCGCCTTCCCCGCCGCTGAGTCCCTCGGAAACCTTAGCGCACTGGCCCTGCAGCAGTTGCCTCGCATGTACAACCAGGCCAAGGTAAAGGTGACTTGCGCCTTGGGCACCGGAGCCTGTCGTGGAATTGGCGTCACCTGCCATGCCCAGGGAGGTGGCCCTGAGGCCTGCCATGTCCTGACGGCTCACCGGGCCGAGGGCGGGCGCATCCGCAGCTACGTCCTGGCCGTCCGCAGTGCTGGCGATGAGCCGGTCCACCGCTGGGCCCAGAACGTCCTCTCTGAATTTGTCACCCCCGAGACCCGCGCCGCCTATGTCACTGACGGCGGCGCCGGGCCCGCCTTCTCCAAAGCCGGGCTCTGCCTCCGCTGTGCCGCCTGCGCCCTCAACGCTGCCGTCCGCGGCGTGCTCAGCCAGCGGGCGCTCCAGGCCCGTGGAATGCCAGAAGTCGCCGAGCTGCTGGGGGCCTGCCAGGACCTGGCTGGCTCACCAGGCGCGGCAGCCGAGGCCTTCGGCGCACCGGCACCACCCTGCTGGGACTCTCCAGCCGACGCCCTGCTGGCCGTCCATGAGCGCTATGAGCAGATCTGCGAGTTCTATGGGCGCGGGCAAGAGGCTAGCAGCGCCAACCCAGCCCACGGCCTCAACCGCCCACTACTGGCCAACCTGGCGGCTCTGCTGGCACCCGTCAAGCAGGCTGTGGCCGAGCTGGGCGCCGAGGGCCGGCCCACCCTCCAGCTGGTTCTGCCCACCTACGTCCGGCTGGAGAAGCTCTTCACGGCCAAGGCGGGCGATGCCGGGCCGGTCAGCAAGCTCTGCCACCTCTTTCTGGAGGCCCTGAAGGAGAACTTCAAACTCCACGCTGCCCACAAGGTGGCCATGGTCTTGGACCCGCGCCAGAAGCTGCGGCCCGTGCCACCATACCAGCATGAGGAGATCGTCGCCAAGGTGTGCCAGCTGCTGGGCCTCTCCGACGAGGCGGAATCCGAACCCGCCGCTGCCAAAAAGCCCCGGCCCGACACCGAGACAGCCCCCGAAGAGGCTGAGGTCTACGGCTACCTGCAGGAGCCCCTGGCCACGGCGGCCCCTGACCTTTTCCAGTACTGGTCGGGCGCCCAGCATCCCCGGCTGGCCAGGCTGGCCTTGTGGCTGCTGGCCGTGCCTGCCGTTGGCGCTCGCGCCAGCTGCGCCCGCCTGTGCGAGCAGGCCCTCCTGATCCGGCGGCGGCGGCTGCTGGGCCCTGAGGATGCCAACAAGCTCATCTTCCTGAAGGCCAACATGCCTTAAGCGGGCAGGGAAGGGAGGGGGCACCCGTATTCCTATGTGTGTATATATGTATATGTATATATATAAGGGCATTGGGAAAAGGGGAGGGTGGGGGGGTCCCCGTTCCCACCAATCCCCTTCTCCGCGGATGCGTCCAACTCGAACTCAGGGCCGAACTTGAACTCGGGGCCGAAATCGGGGCTGATCCCAAACTCATGGCCGAACCTGAACTCTGGGCCGAACCCGAACTCAGGGCTGATACCGAGTTCCTCCAGGCAGCTTGGCTGCTCCGCCAACTTGAACCCCCTCTCTGGTTTTCGGTAAGTCGTTTCTCCGCCCCGTCAGACCCCCCACTTTCAGGATCGGGGAGCAGGAAGGGGCGGGGCCGATAAATCAAAGGTGGAAGCCCTGCCCCACCATCGGAAGGTCACTTCCTTTCAAAACCATCGAGCCTCCCCCTTCCTCGCTCCCGGCCACCCCATGCTCTTCCTGAATTTTCCTTCTCGGATTTCCTAGGATTCCCTATTTCCCGCCCGGAGTCCAGGGGGTGGGTTTCCATTGGACCGCCTTCTCTCCCCATAGATTTCCCCACCCATTTGAGGGGGTTTCGATATCAGGGTTCGCTTCCGAATACCCTGAAAAAATGATTTCCGTGGAAAAACACCTCAAACTCGTCTCCGAGGTTCCCTGCCAGTCAAAGGAAGAGGATAATAATAATAATAATTTATTTCAGTGTCTATTATTGTTATTATTATTGAAATAATTATGAAATTTCCCTTTATAATACGATTAATAATATTTTAATAATAATAGATACTGAAATAAATTATTTTTATTTATTGAAATATTTATGAAATTTTCCTTTATAATATGATCTATAATATTTTAATTAATAATAATAAACAATATTCCCTTTAAAAATACAGAATTTTACTGGGCGGGAAGCAAGCAGGGTATTATCTCTGAATTAAAGGGCCCTCTGGACGTTTTGGACTACAATTCCCATCATCCCTCACCACCAGCCCTGTTAGGATCCTGGGAGCTGTAGTTCCAAAACCAACTGCTCGTTAACTAAGGATCCTGGGAGTTGTAGTCCCAAAACCAACTGGTCCTGTTAGCTAAGGATCATGGGAGTTGTAGTCCCAAAACCAACTGGTCCTGTTAGCTAAGCATCCTGGGAGTTGTAGTTCCAAAACATCCGGAGGGTTGCTATAGGGCAACAAAACGTGCCAATGATGTGAAAGTTGATGGGTGAAATTGAGATAAGGAATAATATCAGGAGAAATGGGAATGAAAAAAATTCCAGAGCAGATTATTTCATTATTGTTATTATTATTATTACTCAGACCGAATAATAATAATAATAATAATAATAATAAACCTGTTGGTTGTTGTTGTTTTGTTGTTTTTGTTGTTAGTTGGTTCGAATAACAACAACAACAACAATAAATAGTAAACCTGTTGGACAGTCTCCTTTAGTCCATTCATTCTGCTTTTCGGGGCACCGATCTCTTCCTTCGAACCTGGTATTTTTGTTCTTATCCAAAAAAAAAAACAACGATCCGGGTGCGAATTTTGCGGGAAGGAGGGGGATTTGTGAGAAACCTTGGGCAAGAAATGGCAGAAAAAAGCAGATTTAAATAAAAGTATATACTGGTGGGGGGGGGGAGAGAAAATGCATATTTTTTAGGCCAGAGATTTTTTCTACAGCTGCGAAGGGATATTTTTCTTAAATCCTCCTGAGTTGTGTTTCCTATTTCTTAATGCCGGTAGCGTTAATTTATACTTTTGTAGCAACACACTATTTTTATAAGGCCACGGGGTTGTCGTCGCGATCGGGGGGGACAGTGGGAGTGGGGAAAAGAATATTGTACTGTATTTAAAAAAGAAAAAAGTTATCTACTGTCACGCTTGCTGTGTGTTAATAAAACGAGACTTGAACTCGTCACCTGGGTGTCCTCTCATCTCATTGATCACTATTCTGATTATTGGTATTTTGTGGGAAGACGGGCATTCAATGAGGGCATTCAACTCAAAATACTTGATTTCAAAATGGATGTTTAATTATCATTTAACTAAATTAAAAAAAATTAATATCCAAAAATATGTTATGGATATTTTCTTCAAAAAAATTGAAACATTGATATTTTATTCAAAATATTTTACGGATATTTTATTCAACTTTTACTCCCAAATTCATATTTTATTTTCATTTAATAAGGGGCAAAGATTGGGTTTTTAAAGAAAAATTGATGTTTTATTCAAAATTGTTGTTGTTCAGTCGTTCAGTCGTGTCCGACTCTTCGTGACCCCATGGACGCCAGGCACGCCTATCCTTCACTGATAGATATGTAGAAGACAGATGAGATGGGTAGGTAGGTAAACAGATCCAGGTAGGTAGGTAGGTAGATACGTCTATAAATTCATAGATTGATACATTAAAAATATTGATATACATACAAGATAGATACATAAAGAGACCCATAGATACATAAATTGATAACATAGATGATAGAGAGATATGTTGATAAGATTCATAGATTTATACATAAAAATATATACATACAGTACAGTACAGTATATGCATACATACAAGATAGGTAGGTAAATAGATCCATAGACAGATACATAAATTGATAACATAGATGATAGATATATAGATAGGCATAGATATGTCTATACATTCATAGATTGATACATAAAAATATATAGATACAAACATACAATATACATACATACATTACATACACAAAGAGATCCATAGATTGATAACATAGATACATAGATGATAGATATGAATCCGATTTGCAATAATTTTGATAGTAACTGCCTCTTTCTCGCAAGCCGCCTGCAAATTTCCAACCCGGACCGGATTTGCAACGGCGGCTGCAAGGATTTCCGTGCAATTTCATACGGTAATTATTCTGTGTTTGCTGCAAGCCGCCCAGAAATTGTATTATTATTATTATTCTCCTTCTTGTTCATATTCTCCTCCTCCTCCTCCTCATTCTTCTTCTCATTCTCATTCTTATTATTATTATTATTATTATTATTATTATTATTATTCTCAGTCTTCTTCCCATTCTTCTTCCCACTCATTCTACTTATTCTCATTCTTTCTCATTCTTATTTGCATTCTTCTTCTTCTTCTTCTTCTTCGTATTATTATTATTATCATCGTTCTCATTCTTATTATTCTCATTCTTATTAATCAGTGGCCTTTGCATTCCTGCAACCACCATCTGTTTGGTTTTTTCCTCCCCGCCCCCCCACCCCGGAAGCGCATCTGAGGAATGTGGGACACGGCCCTGTTACCGTGGCAACATGGTATTTTTTTGGAAAAAAATAAAACGTCAGCAGGGATCAATTTGCAGGCCAGCGAAGGCAGAGCAGGAGATTAAAATTGTTGTTGCAGCTGTTTGCAATGGACTTCCAGTTGCAATGAAGTTATTCCATCCCATTGCAAACCAGGTTTCTTCTCGACATTTGCAGACTTGCAGCTGTTTGCAATAAATAAAAGGCAATGGACTAACAGTTGCAATGCAGTTATTCCATCCCATTGCAAACCAGGTTTCTTCTCAACATTTGCAGACCTGCAGCTGTATGAAATTAAAAAATGCAACGGACTAACAGTTGCAATTTCGAAATAAAAAATTAAGGATTGGGGGGGCTGTTTTATGCTGTTTTTACATCACATTGTAATCAATGTTGTATATTTGCTGTTAGTTGCCCTGAGCCTGGTGAATAATAATAATAATAATAAATAACAATTTTTAATTTATACCCCGCCCCTCCTGGTTTTTAAACCGGGAAGGGCGGGAAATAAATAAATTATTATTATTATTATTATTATTATTATTATTATTATTATTATTATTATTATTACTCCCATGAACCTCCTTTCCTTGCCCTAGGGCTGAGTTTTTTATGGGTCAAGCAGGGGGGGGCAGAACCTCAGATTTGTATCAATTTCTATCGATTTATATTAATTCAGGGGGGCCATCATCTAACAATACAGAATTGTATGTTAGCCAGTTTCCTTCCCTATTTTTCTTCTTTACAACCTTTGTCGTATTCCGCCTCCCCCTTCCCATTTTTATTCCAAAATGGGAAAATGTCTAAGAGTCACTTACGGAAATATAATAAGATAGACGTCTATAGATAGAATCACAGATTGATAGATACATAAAAAATATAGATACATGCATCCATACAAGACAGACAGACAGACACACAGACAGATTCATAGATTCATAAAAAAATATAGATACTGTACATACATACATACATACATACAAACAAAATAAATAGATATAGATAGATAGAGAGATAGAGAGATATAGATAGATAGATAGATAGATAGATAGATAGATAGATAGACAGACAGACATCTATAGAAATATTCATAGATACATAAAAATATAGATAGATAGATAGATACATACATACATACATACATACATACATAGAAGATAGATAGATAGATAGATTCATAGATTAATAAAGGCCTTGGAAGGGAGCAGGCCCTGCAGCCCTCACCACAGTCAATGGTCCAAGGCCTCTCTGTCACAGGAGCCCTTTTGTGTGAGGCCTGGCCCAGCTGGAAAAGGCCTTGGAAGGGAGCAGGCCCTTCAGCCCTCACCACAGTCAATGGTCCAAGGCCTCTCTGTCACAGGAGCCCTTTTGTGTGAGGCCTGGCCCAGCTGGAAAAGGCCTTGGAAGGGAGCAGGCCCTTCAGCCCTCACCACAGTCAATGGTCCAAGGCCTCTCTGTCACAGGAGCCCTTTTGTGTGAGGCCTGGCCCAGCTGGAAAAGGCCTTGGAAGGGAGCAGGCCCTTCAGCCCTCACCACAGACGACGGTCCAAGGCCTCTCTGTCACAGGAGCCATTTTGTGTGAGGCCTGGCCCAGCTGGAAAAGGCCTTGGAAGGGAGCAGGCCCTTCAGCCCTCACCACAGACGACGGTCCAAGGCCTCTCTGTCACAGGAGCCCTTTTGTGTGAGGCCTGGCCCAGCTGGAAAAGGCCTTGGAAGGGAGCAGGCCCTTCAGCCCTCACCACAGACGACGGTCCAAGGCCTCTGTCACAGGAGCCATTTTGTGTGAGGCCTGGCCCAGCTGGAAAAGGCCTTGGAAGGGAGCAGGCCCTGCAGTCCTCACCACAGACGACGGTCCAAGGCCTCTGTCACAGGAGCCATTTTGTGTGAGGCCTGGCCCCGCTGGAAAAGGCCTTGGAAGGGAGCAGGCCCTTCAGTCCTCACCACAGACGACGGTCCAAGGCCTCTGTCACAGGAGCCATTTTGTGTGAGGCCTGGCCCAGCTGGAAAAGGCCTTGGAAGGGAGCAGGCCCTGCAGTCCTCACCACAGCCGATGGATAGATAGATACAGTGGTACGGCTAACAGTTCTTAACCTGAAACTGTTTTTAACCTGAGGTACCACTTTAGCTAATGGGGCCTCCCGCTGCCGCCGTGCGATTTCTGTTCTCATCCTGAAGCAAAGTTCTTCACCCGAGGTACTATTTCTGGGTTAGCGGAGTCTGTTACCTGAAGTGTATGTAACCTGAGGTACCACTGTAGATACATGATAGATAGATAGATAGATAGATAGATAGATAGATAGATAGATAGATAGATAGATATAGATTATCTATAGACGTATCTATCTATCTATCTATGGAATCTACAGTGGTACCTCGCAAGACGAAATTAATTCGTTCTGCGAGTGCTGTCATATAGCGAATTTTTCGTCTTGCGAAGCACCAACGGGGGAATAGCGGTTTGACACACACAAAAAAAATCACGGAAATTTTTCGTCTTGCGAGGCAAGCCCATAGAAAAATTCGTCTTGCGAGACAGCCTTTCGCTAGCGAATGCCTTTCGTCTAGCGAGTTTTTCGTCTAGCGAGGCATTCGTCTAGCGAGGTACCACTGTATCTATATAAGAATCTATCTATAGATTCATAGATTGATAGATACATAAAAAATATAGATACATACATGCATACAAGATAGATATAGATACGCCTATAGATAGATTCATAGATACGTAAAAAATATACATACATACATACATACAATATAGATAGATAGACAATAGATGATTGATAGATACTGTAGATAGATAGATGATAGATAGGGAAAGATAGATAGACAGATAGATGATAGATTAATAAAGGCCTTGGAAGGGAGCACGCCCTGCAGTCCTCACCACAGCCGAGAGATAGAGAGATAGAGAGATATAGATAGATAGATATAGATGATCTATAGACGTATCTATCTATAGAATCTATATAAGAATCTATGTATAGATTCATAGATTGATAGATACATAAAAATATAGATACATGCATACAAGATAGATTCATAGATACATAAAAAATATACATACATACATACATACATACATATATTCAAACAAACAAACATACAAGATAGATAGATAGATAGATAGATAGATAGATAGATAGATAGATAGGGATATTAGATAGATCAATGGATAGATAGATGATTGATTAGATAGATAGATAGATACGTCTATAGATAGATTCATAGATTGATTGATTGATTGATAGATACATAAAAAATATAGATACATACATTCAAGATATCAAAATGAGAGCTGATCTTTTATTTCCTCCTAATGTCTAAGATTTCCTCGCTTACCATCATCTACCAACAAGGAATTGTATGTTAGCCAGCTTCCTTTTGTACCATTTCTTATTATGGCCTTTGCCGTATTTTCTTTTTTTCCTTTCCATTTTTATTCCAAAATGGGAAACGTCTACGAGTCACTTACGGAAATATAATCATAGTGGTTTAATATCTATGGCAGGGCCCTTGTTGAAAGTGACAGCTAAACGTCCGGGGAATGATGGCGCCGGGACAAGTTTCCACTGAGCCTCTTCTGAGTGAGTAGGAGCTTTATTTACTAAAAGCTACGATAAAAAGACGCAGTCCCAGGAAATTAGAGTTGACTCTAGCTTGAGAGGGACCCAGGTGGCACTGTGGGTTAAACCACAGAGTCTAGGGCTAGCTGATCAGAAGGTCGGCGGTTCGAATCCCTGCCACGGGGTGAGCTCCCGTTGCTCGGTCCCAGCTCCTGCCCACCTAGCAGTTTGAAAGCACGTCAAGTGCAAGTAGATAAATAGGTACCGCTCCGGCAGGAAGGTAAACGGCGTTTCCGTGCGCTGCTCTGGTTCGCCAGAAGCGGCTTCGTCATGCTGGCCACATGACCCGGAAGCTGTCTGCGGACAAACGCTGGCTCCCTCGGCCTATAGAGCGAGATGAGCGCCGCAACCCCAGTCGGACACGACTGGACCTGATGGTCAGGGGTCCCTTTACCCTTTACCTTTACTAGCTTGAGAAGGACTCCAGGAGTTACCGGGGGGCAGCATACCTCTATTTTATTGAATCCAGAAAAGCAAGAAGGGCCTTTACTCTCGCCCGAAGTAATAATAATAATAATTATTATTATTTTTACCCCGCCCATCTGGCTGGATTTCCCCAGCCACTCTGGGCGGCTTCCAACAAAAATCAGATACAAAAGTTCGGCGTTCCCCTCGCCGGTTCTGGAAGGATCCTTGGGAAAAGTCCCATACGACCAGAGTCTTTGTGCCTGCCCACCAGGGGAAATAGGAAGCCCCTGAACATTTATTTTTTATATGCCCCTTTTATGACGAGGTACGCAGAAACACCATTGCCCCCCTACTGGAGAGGCTTGCTGACCTTCCAGATAAGCCTAAACTAAATGCCCTCCTCAAAACAAGATTTTTTATTTTTTTAAAAAATCCTTCTTCAGATAGCTCATCCCAAGAACAAACTTAGTTGGTCTCTAAGGTGCTACTGGGAGGGGTTTTTTTTGTTTTTTTTTTGTTTTTTTTGTTTTTTACTATGGCAGACCAACACGGCTACCTACCTGTAAATGCCCTCCTCTTAGGCAAAGATCAAAAGAGTCTTGGTAGACCATCAACTTGACATGAGTCAACAGTGTGATGCAGCAGCTAAAAAAGCCAATGCAATTCTGGGCTGCATCAATAGGAGTATAGCATCTAGATCAAGGGAAGTAATACCAATGAAGGAACAATGGCAAGAAAAATTTATGAATCATGCGGAAGTGGCAAAACTAACAAATAAATTGTGTGAAAAGGACAATTGGGACTTCAAGGAAGATTGGGAATTGTTTACAAATTATCTGAAGAAGCAACAAACAGACTTAGATTCGCTGGCAGGAGTTGAATAAACATACACACACTTTATTAACAATTAGGATTTTGAATTAACAGGGAAACAAAATTTTAAATTGAACAATATGCAGAAACAATATTGAATTAATAAAGCATTTAAGGAAGCTGGGGGAAGTCCTAGAAGGGAGGAGGGTGGGAGGGGAGGGGAGAAAGGGGGGGAAATGTATGGGATTGTATTGTTTGATAATTTGTGTGGAGTCTGGAAGTTTTCAATTAAAAAAAATATTTTTTAAAAAAGTTGCACATTAAAAACTTCCCTAAACAGGATGTATTAGAAAATACAGTAAGGAAGTGAAAGACTTCTGGGAAAGGATTTAGAACGAAATGAAAAAGGTGTTGATATCTACATTTATTAAAACAAAACAAAACACCAGAAGCATTTTTTACTTGGCGTGTGGGCGCTGACATTAAAAGACAAGAAGCTTTTAATGTTTAACCTTCTTTAATAATAATAATTATTAAAGAAGGTGAAGGGTACAAACTGTTGTAAGGATGTATTAGAAAACACAGGAAGAAAGTGAAAGGCTTCTGGGAAAGGATTTAGTACGAGATGAAAAAGATGTTGAAATATACATTTATTCAAAACAAACAAAAACCAGAAGCATTTTTTACTTGGCGTTGTAGGTGCTGACATTAATAATAATAATGATAATAATTTTTATTTATACCCCGCCCTCCCCGGCCGGAACCGGACTCGGGGCAGTTAACACCAATAAAATTACAATAAAGAGTAAAAGAAAAAGAAAAAACAGTCCATTAAAAGACAAGAAGCTTTTAATGTTTAACAAATTATTGTATTTTCATATTTTGTTGGAAGCTGGCCAGAGTGGGTGGGGTATAATCATCATCATAACCATCTCTGGCCCATATCCTACTTCTCAGGCTCTCTTTTTCCGGGGGGGGGGCAGCTCCGACCCCCCCTCCCTCTGCATCCCTCCCTCCATCTGCCCCCCTCCCTCCCTCTCTCTCTTTCTCTGCCCCATATCCTACTTCTCAGGCTCTCTTTTTTCCGGGGGGGGGGCAGCCCCGTCCCCCCTCCCTCTGCCTGCTTGCATCCCTCTCTCTCTCTCTCTCTCTCTCTCTCTCTCTCTCTCTGCCCCATATCCTACTTCGCTCTTTTTTCCAGGGAGGGGCAGCTCCGACCCCTCCCCCTGCCCCTCTGCACCCCTCCCTCCCTCCCTCTGCCCCCTGCATCCCTTTCTCTCTCTGCCCCATATCCTACTTCTCAGACACTTTTCCCCGGGGGGGGGGCAGCCCCGACCTTCCCTCCCTCTGCCCCCCGCACCCCCCTCTCTGCCCCATCTCCTTCTTCCCAGGCCCTCTGTTCCCCCCCCCCGGGGGCAGCCTCGACCCTCCCCTGCTTTGATGCCCCCCTCCCTGTCCAAATCCTCCATCCTCTCCCGACCCTTCTTCCCCAACAGAGCCTCTCTCCCCCCGCAAGCTGAGAAGTGGGGCCGGAGGGGGGAGAGAGAGAAGGATCCTCGCAGCCGGAGGAGAAGGGACAACGCCGGCTTCGCTGCTGGGGAGTCCGCGGGGGGGGGTTGCTGTGGGGGGGGGGCGGGTCCCTTCCTAGCCCTGCAAATCAGGTCTTTTTTCTGGGGGGTCAGTGGGGTGGGGGAAAACATTCCGGAAGAGTTGCGGGGGGCCGAATCTCTTGAGCTTTGGCTTTCCTCCACCCCCCTGCTTTGTATATTGGGGGGCACATTCTATAAAGATTGGGGGGGCGAATCTCTTTGGGTTTCCTCATCCCTTGCTTTGTATTGGGGGGCACACCATAGGAAGAGTTGCGGGAGGGGCGAATCTCTTGAGCTTTGGCTTATCCGCAGACCCCCTGCTTTGTATATTGGGGGCACCTTCTATAAAGATTTGGGGGGCGAATCTCTTTGGGTTTCCTCATCCCTTGCTTTGTATTGGGGGGCACACCATAGGAAGAGTTGCGGGGGGGCCGAATCTCTTGAGCTTTGGCTTTCCTCCACCCCCCTGCTTTGTATATTGGGGGCACCTTCTATAAAGATTTGGGGGGCGAATCTCTTTGGGTTTCCTCATCCCTTGCTTTGTATTGGGGGGCACACCATAGGAAGAGTTGCGGGGTGGGGGCGAATCTCTTCAGCTTTGGTTTATCCGCAGACCCCCTGCTTTGTATTTGGGGGGGCACATTTTATAAAGGTTTTTGGGGGGCCGGAACCTCTTGATTCTTTGAGCCCCCACCCCTCTTTTCTCTCTTCACCCCAAGCTCCGTCGCCCCCGCCCGACCCCAAGCGCTGCCGCATTCCTCCTCCTCCTCCTCTCCTGTTGGCGCGCGCGCGGTTGCGCGCCTTTGCAGGGGGATTTTAGGCACCGCGGACAGCGCCATTCCGCGCTCGCGGGCAGCGGCGGCCCCCCACCCCATTTTTTTGCCCCAAGGCTGTTTGCAAGGGGGGGGGCAATTCAGTACCAAAGACAGTGGCGGTTTTTTTGCAGGGGAAATTCAGAACCACGGACAGTGGTCTTTTTGCAGGGGAAATTCAGCACCAGGGACAGCGGCGTTTGCGGGGCAATTCAGCACCAAGGACAGCGGCGTGTTTTTCCACCCGCAGGCTTGCAATTCAGCACCAGGGACAGCGGCCGCCTCTCCTCCTGCGGGGCCGGTTGAGGACCATTGACCGCCGCCCGGGGGCCGATGGTGGCGTGAGCGCCATGCGCCTCCTGCTGCTGGCCGTGCTGGTGTGCTTCTCGGTGGCGCGGGCGGGCTGCGAGCCCAAGGTGGTCAACATTGGCGCTGTGCTGAGCACCAAGAAGCACGAGCAAGTCTTCCGCGAGGCCATCAACCAGGCCAACAAGCGGCATGGCACCTGGAAGATCCAGCTCAACGCCACCTCCGTCACCCACAAGCCCAACGCCATCCAGATGGCCCTCTCCGTCTGCGAGGACCTCATCTCCAGCCAGGTAGCCGCCGCCCCTCGGCTCCTTGGGACAACCCTCCCAATCCTAAAGAATTAGCCTAGGGTCTCCTTGACCTGATGGGCCGACCTCTTGGCTTGGGGCACCAGCCCAGGGACCCCTTGGCTTTAGAAACCAACCTAGGGGACCCTCAGCCCTAAGACACTAGACAATGCACCCCTTGATCCTACTAAGGAGTGCCCAGTGACACTATGGGTCAGGCTCTTAGCTTGGGGGGGGGGGTCAGCCTAGGGAACCCTTGGCCCTAGGGAACCACCTCTGAAACCTTCAGCCCTAAGGACAGACCTAGGGACTTCTTGACCCTACTAAAGATCGGCCAAGGACCCCTTGACCCTATGGACCAGCCTCTCGGCTTGCGGCACCACCCTATAGGCCCCCTTGGCCCTAGAGACCAAGCTTGGGACCCCCTTCCAGTCCTAAAGAGAGCCAGTGTGGTGTAGTGGTTAAGAGCAGTAGAGTCGTAATCTGGTGAACCAGGTTTGTGTCTCCGCTCCTCCACATGCAGCTGCTGGGTGACCTTGGGCTAGTCACACTTCTCTGAAGCCTCTCAGCCCCACTCACCTCACAGAGTGTTTGTTGTGGGGGGAGGAAGGGAAAGGAGAATGTGAGCCGCTTTGAGACTCCTTCGGCAAGTGATAAAGCGGGATATCAAATCCAAACTCTTCTTCTCCTTCTTCAGCCCTAAGAGACTAGCCGAGGCACCCCTTGCCCTACTAAGGAGCACCCAGTGACCCTATGGGTCAGGCTCCTGGCTTGGGGGCACTAGCCCAGGGACCCCTTGGCTTTTAGAAACCAACCTTGGGACCCCCTTCCAGTCCTCAAGAATTAGCCTAGGGTCTCCTCGACCTGATGGAGCAACCTCTCAGCTTGGGGGGACCAGACTAGCCATCCCGGGCTCCAATATATGGACCCCTTGGTCTTAAGGACGCCTCAGCCCATTCGCCTTTCCCGGGTAGCGTGGGGCGTCCATCTGGAATAAAATATTGGGGGGGGGGACGCGCAGGGGTCAAGCAAAGCTTTTGTTGAGTCATTTAGTCGTGTCCGACTCTTTGTGTCCCCATGGACCAGAGCACGCCAGGCCCTCCTGTCCTTCCAGTGAGCCCTCAGGGCTGATTTCCTTCAGAATGGATCGGTTGGATCTTCTTGCAGTCCATGGGACTCTCAAGAGTCTCCTCCAGCACCAGAATTCAAAAGCATCCATTCTTCTGCAATCAGCCTTCTTGATGGTCCAGCTCTCACTTCCATACATCACTACTGGGAAAACCATAGCTTGAACTATACGTAATTTCATCCAATTTGGCAATCCCCCACTCGATGGTGCCACTGGAGGCAAAAAAATCCCAGGATTGTTTGGGGGGGCAGGCTTTTATTGGGGGGTTCCCCCCCAGCCTCAGATTTGTGCTGGTTCTTATTGGTTCTTACTGCTTTTCAAAATGGCTTTTCATTGCTTTTTTTGCTTTTTTCAATTGCTTTTTAAAATTGGTTTTATTGGGCGGGTTTCACATTGGTTTCTTACTGGTTTTATCGGGTTTTAAATATTGGTTTACTATTTTAGGTTTTTTAATTGGTTTTTTTTAAATCAAAATCAATAGAAATCAATGCAAATATGAATTGCCCCTCCAACCGCCCCTGCTTTTTATTTGCGGGGGGGGAGCCTTTGCTTGCTGTGCCCCCCCTTGGGGGAAACCGGGAGCGCTGAATCCGGATCGAATCCAGATCGAATCCAGATCATAGACTGCAACAAAGCGGGCACGCGCAGGGGAAGGGGGGGCTCTCTTCTTTTGCGGGAGCTTTTCAGGGGGAGGAAAGAAAGAAGGTGGTGAGGCATCTCTCTCTCTCTCTCTCTCTCTCTCTCTCTCTCTCTCTCTCTCTCTCTCTCGGGTAAAGCCAGGGTTGTTTGTTTCTTTAGGGGGCCCCCAATATGGGCGTAGCAAAAAGGGGGCAGGTGCCCCATTCTAGATCCAGAAAAAAGTTCTCTCTCTCTTTCTCTCTCCCTTCCTTTCTCCTTCTCTCCCCCCCCTTTTCTCCCCCTCTCCCTCTCTCTCTTCCTTTCTTTCTCCTTCTCCCCTCTTTTTCTGCCTCTCTCCTTCTTTTTCTCTCTATCCCCCCTCTTTCTTTTTCTTTCTCTCCCCCTCTCTCTTTCACTCTTTATTTCTCTCCCCACCTCTCTCCCTCTTTCTCTCCCTCTTCCTCCCTCCCTCTCTCTCTTCCTTTCTTTCTCCTTCTCTTCTCCCCCTCTCTTTTTCTCTCCCTCTTTCTCCCTCTTTTTCCCTCTCTCCCTCCCTCCCTCCCTCCCTCCCTCTTTCTTTCTCCTTATCTCCCCCTCTTTTTCTCTCCCTTCCTCTCTTTCTCTTTCTCTCTTCCTTTCCTTCTCCCTCTCTCCCCCTTTTTCTCTCCCCCCTCTCTTTCTTTCTCTCCCTTTCTTTCCCTTTTTATTTCTCTTCCTCCCTTGCTCCCCGCTCTTTCTCTCTCTATTTTTTTCTCCTTCTCTCTCTCTCTCTTTCTCCCTCCCTCCCTCTTACACACCCACATATTGGGACCTGAAAAATATCCAAACTGCCCATTCCCCAAGGAACAAAACCGGGTACCCAAGGCATCAAATGGCGCTATTTACGTCTCATTTGGGACCTAATATGAAGCCATCCAAATTGCAAACCTGATCGACATTTCCAGACTTCCTTCTTCCCCCAAACTGAGTGGAAAAGGCCATTTATATGAGAAGCCAAGCAAGGGAGAAGGAAGTTTCCATGGCAACTGCATCTCAGTTGCTTCAAAAGGGTTGGCTCCTTGCAGATCCTCTCTCCATCAATTGCTCTTCGCCTCTGTCTGGACAGACCATTTCATCACAAATGGTCCCCGGAGGGGAAATCACATTTAGGCCTTAAATGTGCGGTTAAGGAAATTGGATTATCTTGCATGCTGGCTCAACAGACTTTCCTCTCTCCGCCCGTCAAAAGGCTGGGCATTTGAGGACATCCATATTGTCATGGGAGAAACGTCGGAGGGGAATGGTTGTTGTTGTTTAGTCGTTCAGTCCGACTCTTTGTGACCCCATGGACCAGAGCACGCCAGGCACTCCTGTCTTCCCCTGCCTCCCGCAGTTTGGTCAGACTCATGTTGGTAGCTTCAAGAACACTGTCCAACCATCTCGTCCTCTGTTGTCCCCTTCTCCTTGTGCCCTCCATCTTTCCCAACATCAGGGTCTTTTCCAGGGACTCTTCTCTTCTCATGAGGTGGCCAAAGTCTTGGAGCTTCAGCTTCAGGATCTGTCCTTCCAGTGAGCACTCAGGGCTGATTTCCTTCAGAATGGATCGGTTTGATCTTCTTGCAGTCCACGGGACTCTCAAGAGTCTCCTCCAGCACCAGAATTCAAATGCATCCATTTTTTGGCAATCAGCCTTCTTGATGGTCCAGCTCTCACTTCCATACATCACTACTGGGAAAACCATAGCTTTAACTAGACGGACCTTTGTCGGCAAGGTGATGTCTCTGCTTTTTTAAGATGGGGGTTACTAGGGGGGTTTCTTAAGACTTTTCCAATTGGGGTTCCTGACAAGGTTTCCTATCGGGTTTTCTTGCAAAGTTTCATACGGGGGGTTTCCTACAATATCTCCTGTGGTGGTTTCCTGCCAAGTTCCTGCGAGTTCTCCCTCTCCTCTAAATGGGTGAATGTCCCTTGCGAGTTTCTGAGGGCAGCTGGACATTTTGGTGGGAGAAATGTCGGAGGGATGGTAGAAGTCCCTATTTTCATGGGACGAGTTCTGGAAAGGATGGAATAGGATGTCCTTATTTTCATGGGATGAGTTTTGGAAAGGATGGAATAGGATGTCCCTATTTTCATGGGAGAAACGTTGGAGGGGATGGAAGGATGTCCGTAATTTCATGGGTAAAATGTCTATCCCACAGGTCTACGCCATATTGGTGAGTCACCCGCCAGCTCCAAATGACCACCTCACGCCCACGCCGGTGTCGTACACGGCTGGGTTCTACCGGATCCCGGTCATCGGGTTGACAACGCGCATGTCCATCTATTCGGACAAGGTAAGCCCACGGCTCCCGCCGGCCAGGATCTCCTTGACATCTGGCGGGAGAAGGCCTTGATTTCTCCTCTGCCCGGTTCCCCGCGACTTTGCTTCTCGTTTGGAGGGAACCACCAGGAGACCTTTGGAGACGGAGCCCCGTGTGTCCATAATGCCTGGTCCATTAGAGGCATGGTGAGCCCATATCAGACCAAGGAGTCCCTCATGCCTGGCCACCCCCTGCCCCTCAAAAACAGTCATTCGTTCTTCTCATTTGTCCATCCATCTTCTGAGCTCCTCCAGACCCTCACCACCTTCACTGGTAGAAAGGACGCTGGGTATTTTTCCCACACTGGTGAGCGCCCAGCCCAAACCTTCTGGTGGAAAAGTAGAGCTTGGTATCTTTCCCATCCATACTGGTGAACGCCCAGCCCAGACCTTCTGGTGGAAAGGTATAATAATAATAATAATAATAATAATAATAATAATAATAATTTATTTATTTATACACCGCCCATCTGGCTGGGCTTCCCCAGCCACTCTGGGCGGCTTCCAACAAAGTATTAAAATACAATAATTCATCAAATATTAAAAGTTTCCCTAAACATTGCTGCCTTCAGATGTCTTCTAAAAGTCTGGTAGTTCTTGTTCTCTTTGACATCTGGTGGGAGGGCATTCCACAGGGCGGGTGCCACTACCGAGAAGGCCCTCTGCCTGGTTCCCTGTAGCTTTGCTTCTCGCAGTGAGGGAACCGCCATAAGGTCCTCGGCGCTGGACCTCAGTGTCCGGGTAGATCGATTGGGGTGGAGACGCTCCTTCAGATATACTGGACTGAGGCTGTTTAGGGCTTTCAATGTCAGCACCAACACTTTGAATTGTGCTCGGAAACATGCTGGGAGCCAATGTAGGTCTTTCAAGACGGGTGTTATGTGGTCTCGGCGGCTGCTCCCAGTCACCAGTCTAGCTGCCGCATTCTGGATTAGTTGTAGTTTCCGGGTCACCTTCAAAGGTAGTCCCATGTAGAGCGCATTGCAGTAGTCCAAGCCAGAGATAACTAGAGCATGCACCACTCTGGCGAGACAGTCTGCAGGCAGGTAGGGACTCAGCCTGCGTACCAGATGGAGCTGGTAAACAGCTGCCCTGGACACAGAATTAAGGTAGAGCTTGGTATCTTTCCCATACTGGTGGAAACCCAGCCCAGACCTTCTGGCAATCTAAACCAAATCTAACCGTTGGCTTCCTAAAGAGGCTCTTCCGCCGCGCAGGAAGGCCGTTGTCCAAACTCGTTTCTAGGTGCCCTTCCAAGGTAGCCGCATGGAGAAAGAAGGGCAGTGGGCTGAGCAGATGGCCAGGTCTTGGGTGGGGCTGGGAGAGATGTTCTTCCACCCTGTAGGAGGGATGTTCCTCAATCTCATCTCCGAGACACCTTCCCATGGAGAAAGCAGGAGATGAGCACAGCATGGACCTCTCTGGAGAAGAAGGTGGGGTCTCAGATGGAGCTTCTACAGAGGCTCTTTCCACCCCATAGGAGGGACGTTGCCCTTCCAAGGTAGCCCCATGGAGAAAGCAGGGCAGTAGATACATACATACATATATACAAACATAAATACAAGATAGTTAGATAGATCCATAGATGATAGATAGATGATAGATAGATAGATAGATAGATAGATAGATAGATAGATAGATAGAGACAGACAGACAGACAGACAGACAGACATAGATACGTCTATAGATAGATTCATAGATTGATAGATACATAAAACATATATTGATACAAACATACATACAAGATAGATGATAGATAGATAGATAGATAGATAGATAGATAGATAGATAGATTCAATCTATTAATCTATATCTATCTATTATGCATCCATGGAGAAAGCAGGAGATGAGCAAAGCGTGGACCTCTCTGGAGAGGCAGGTGGGGCCTAGGTGGAGCTTCTAGAGAGGTTCTTCCCACCCCATAGTAGGAGGGACGTCCCTGATGCCACCCCTGGCTCCTTGTCTCCCCAGAGTATCCACCTTTCCTTCCTTCGCACCGTGCCCCCTTACTCTCACCAGTCCAACGTCTGGTTTGAGATGATGCGCTTCTACAAATGGAACCACATCATCTTGATTGTCAGCGACGACCACGAGGGCCGGGCGGCCCAGAAGAAGCTGGAGACCCTCCTGGAGGAGAAGGAGTCCAAGGTCAGTAGCTCAAAGCGCCATGCTCCTTTTCAAAGTCTCGAGCTTTGTCGTACGTGTGTTAGATTTATGTCTGTAAAAACACCTTCTCTCTTCTTCCCATTGTTAAACATGAACAACATTATGCTCTAAGCGCCAGCGGGTCTATGGACCTGACAAAAGTTTGTGACTCTTTATTCATTTCACTTGCTTTGCCATGGTCAAAAAAATCTCCAACTAAAAAAAAAATGAAATCTGAATTCCAAAACAGCCAAAAACACGGGGAGACGAGGGGAGGCGTAACCTGGAGTTCGGAAAAAAAAAACGTTCCTTCTCGGGGCAGCTGGTAGGAACAGAGCATCTAGGAGAGTAGACTTGGATCATAGAGTTGGAAAGGACCTGGAAGGGTCATCTGGTTCTACCAAGGCAGGAATCTCAACATGGAATCATAGAGTTGGAAAGGACATTGAAAGGTCAACTGGTCCAACCAAGGCAGGAATCTCAACATAGAATCATAGAGTTGGAAAGGACCCCCAAGGGTTGGATGGTCCAACCATGGATGGAATCATAGAGTTGGAAAGGACCTTGAAAGGTCAACCAGTCCAACCAAGGCAGGAATCTCAATGTAGAACCATAGAGTTAGAAAAGATCCCCAAGTGTTGTCTGGCCCAACCAAGGAGGCATCTCAACATGGAATCATAGAGTTGGAAAGGACCTTGAAAGAGTTGGAAAGGACCTTGTAGGAAACTTTTAGGAAACTTTGTAGGAAACTTAATAGGAAACCTTGTAGGAAACTTTGTAGGAAATTCAATAGGAAACTTTGTGGGAAACTTAATGGAAACCTTGTAGGAAACTTTGTAGTAGCATAATAGAAAACCTTGTAGGAAACTAAGTAGGAAACTTTGCAGTAGCTTAATAGGAAACCTTGTAGGAAACTAAATAGGAAACTTTGTAGGAAATTTTGTAGGTAATTTAATAGGAAACTTTGTAGGAAACGTTTAGGAAACTTTGTAGTAGCATAATAGGAAACCTTGTAGGAAACTAAATTGGAAACTTTGTAGGAAATTTTGTAGGTAATTTAATAGGAAACTTTGTAGGAAACTTTTAGGAAACTTAATAGGAAACCTTGTAGAAAACTTTGTAGTAACTTAATAGGAAAACTTGTAGGAAACTTAATAGGAAACCTTGTAGGAAATTTTGTAGGAAATTTAATAGGAAACTTTGTAGGAAATTTTGTAGGAAACGTAATAGGAAACATTGTAGGAAACTTAATAGGAAACTTAACAGGAAACCTTGTAGGAAATTTAATGGGAAACCTTGTAGGAAACTGGGTTTTTCCCTGCTCCTCTGTTATGGCGCCCCCCGCCCCCCCCCCCTGGATCAGGAGGAGTTTGGATATGGAATTTGCTTTGAGTGCCCGTCTTTCTTTTTTCAACTGTTTATAATCTTCTTCTGTGTCTGCATATTTTCTCTGTGCACATTATCCATCAGAGTAAAAAAAGGAGCTTTGACAGCCTCGAACAGCTATCCTTTGAGAACAAGCGCGGACCCAAGGTATCTTTGCATGGAAATGCACGCCGCCCACCAAACCTAACGAGCCAAAAAATTAATTAATGAAAGAAATTAATCAACCGGGCCGCCTTGGCCCACGGGCACCCCACAAAAAAATTAGAATAAATTATATATACATATATATATATATATATATTAAAGGGAAAAAATTAAAAATATCTCTTGAGCCAGCAAGCAGACTTTTTTTTGGGTCGCACGTTCTTTTCTGTTGGGATCTGCTTGGTTTGACCTTGACTTTGAGGAGCAAGCCAACTTCGGACGCCTTCCTTCGGGAGACCATGCATGTGCAGCCAGAGCGAATTTGCAAGTTTCTTTCCCCCCCCCCCTGTTTCCTCCTGGGACCATCTGATCGCCCCTTCCTGCTCTCCTCTTCCTGCTCCACCCCTTCCTGTCCCGACAGGAAATGTGAGATGCTCACTCCGACTCCTTTTCCCGTGCCTCGGAAGGCGGACCCCTTGCGTGTTTTTCCCCTCCCTTCCTCCCCTTTTCCTGTTTTTTATTTTTATTTTTATTTTTTTGGAAAAGCAACAGTCGTTTGAGTGGTCAACTGCATCGCGAAACCAGCCAGCCAATTGATATATGGATATACGCAGCCACCACCGGAGGAGCTCCCTCGCCGTCGCAAAGGCCCCGGCGCCGGAGCAAAAAAGGCAGCTCGGCAATTCGCTCCTCACGAGACGGCGGGGATTCTGCCCATTTTGAAAAAAAAAAATTGTTTGCAACTTTTGCAAACAATAATTGTTTGCAAGTTTTGCAAAAAAAAAAATTGTTTGCAAGTTTTGCAAAAATAATTTTTTTGCAAATTTTGCAAAAAATAAAGTTTTTGCAAATTTTGCAAAAAATAAATAAATCGCAAGAAATCAATTTGCCACGGTGGGTGGATTTATTTCGGCGGCCGCTGTGTATCTCTATATATGCCTTTTTTTCCTCTTTCCTGTACCAATGCACGACCTTTTGGGGATGGAGTGACTTCTGTTTGCATGCCCAGTGCAACAACAAAGAAAGATGATGATTTTTTTTGAAATATATATTTTAAAAAGATTTTTTTTAAGGGGGGTGGAGGAAATGAACCCCAGCAGGGGAAAAAACAAAACAAAACAGGGGGTTGGGGAGAGAAATCTGAGAAAAAAGGAAATGAGAAACGACCTTTCCAGGTAGACCTTGGAAAGAGAGAAGGAAGTATCTTTCTGAGGAAAGCATGGCTCTCACATGGGGGATCGGGGCCGAGCCGACTGACCCGATTTGCTCGCGCCAACCTTGCAGGCGGAGAAAGTCCTTCAGTTTGAGCCGGGCACCAAGAACGTGACGTCTCTTCTCCTGGAAGCCAAGGAGCTGGAGGCCAGGGTCATCATCCTGTCAGCCAGGTAAGGGCCGGCCGGCGGGGCGAGGTTCGGGTCAGGTGAGTGGAGACGACCCAGATTCCCCCCCCCCGTTCCAATGATTCCATCCCCTCCTCCGACGTTTCTCCTGGGAAAAGAGGGACCTCCTGTTCCATCCTTTCCAGAATTCAACCCACAAAAATAGGGACTTCTCACCATCCCCTCTGGGACGTGGGTGGCGCTGTGGGTTAAACCACAGAGCCTAGGGCTTGCCGATCAGAAGGTCGGCGGTTCAAATCCCCGCAATGACGGGGTAAGCTCCCGTTGCTCGGTCCCTGCTCCTGCCCACCTAGCAGTTCAAAAGCACTTCAAAGTACAAGTAGATCATTAGGCAACGCTCCGGTGGGAAGGTCAATGGCATTTCCGTGCGCTGCTCTGGTTCGCCAGAAGCGGCTTAGTCCTGCTGGCCACATGACCCGGAAGCTGTACACCGGCTCCCTCGGCCAGTAAACCGAGATGAGCGCCGCAATCCCAGAGTCGTCCGCAGCTGCACCTATTGGTCAGGGGTCCCTTTACCTTTACCTTTACCATTCCAACAGCCTCTTCTCTTTCTCCAGTGAGGACGACGCCACCACTGTCTACACGGCTGCTGCCAAAGAAAATATGACCGGTCCCGGCTACGTCTGGCTGGTGGGGGAACGGGAGATCTCCGGGAATGCCCTACGGAATGCACCAGAAGGTAACATGCAACCCCCTCCCCCCATGGTCCAGCTGCCCCATGGTTTATCACCCAGCGGTCCTCTCCTTCCGTTCTCTAAATCCATGTGGATGATCATCGGGGTCGCGGCAAACCCGGTCATCTGTCTCTTCCCCACCCCACCCCCGTTTCAGGTCTCATTGGTCTGCAGCTCATGAACGGCAAGAATGAGTCGGCTCACATCCGCGACGCCGTGGCCATGGTGGCCCAGGCAGTCCATGACTTGTTTGAGAAGGAGAACATCACCGACCCACCCAGGGGGTGCGTGGGGAACACCAACATTTGGAAGACGGGGCCTCTCTTCAAGAGGTAAGGGTGTTCCGGTCACCTCGGACCTGGAGAGGGGGAGGGCGTCCGTAATTTCATGGGAGGAACGTCAAAAGGGGTGGTAGAACGTCCATAATTTCATGGAAGGAACGTCATGGTAGGACGTCCGTAATTTCGTGGGAGGAACGGTGTGGTAGGGTGTCCGTAATTTTGTGGGAGGAACGTTGCAGGGGACAGAAGGACATCCGTAATTTCGTGGGAGACATTTCCAGCGCTCTGCATCCCGGTTGATCCGCCTTCTCCCCAGGGTGCTGATGCAGACGAAGTATGCCGATGGTGTGACCGGCAGGGTGGAGTTCAACGAGGACGGCGACCGCAAGTACGCCAACTACAGCGTCATGAACCTGCAGAATAACAAGCTGGTGCAGGTTGGCGTCTACAACGGCAGCCACGTAAGTCTCCCTGGGGGTTGGACTGGATGACCCTCAAGGGTCCCATTCCCAACCGGGAAGGTTGGTAGAGAAGGTCTGGTCCCAAGCCTTCTCTCCTCTCCTCCGCAGTTCCTGCCCAACGACCGCAAGATCATCTGGCCTGGAGGGGAAACGGAGACGCCGCAGGGCTACGAGATGTCTACAAAGCTCAAGGTATCGTCTCTGCTCCACCTTCCTCTCTCACTAAGGTCAGCCTGGTGAGGAATGGTTGAAGGAGCTGGAGAAGAGGAGACCAAGGAGATATGAGAGCCACCTTCAAACATCTCAAGATGATGGTCTAGAAACTGAAGGAGATAGCTCTCTTTAGCCCAGGAAAGAGGAGGCTGAGAGGAGATGTTAGGGCCACCTTCAAACATCTCAAGATGATTGAGGGTCTACAAGTGGTTGAAGGAGATAGGAATACTTAGTCTGAGGAAGAGGAGATATGAGAGCCATCTTCAAATACAGTGGTACCTTGGGTTAAGAACTTAATTTGTTCTGGAGGTCTGTTCTTAACCTGAAACTGTTCTTAACCTGAGGCACCACTTTAGCTAATGGGGCCTCCCTCTGCCACCGCACGATTTCTGTTCTCATCCTGAAGCAAAGTTCTTAACCCAAGGTACTATTTCTGGGTTAGCAGAGTCTGTAACCGGAAGCGTCTGTAACCCAAGGTACCACTGTATCTCAAGGGCTTTGATCTGGAAGAGGGGACAAATGTGTTTTCTCCTGCTCCAGAGGGCAGGACTCAAACCCATGGCTTCTAGCTCCAAGAAAGGAGAGCCCACCCCGACATCAAGAAGAGATTTGTGTCCAGCCACAGGGCGCAAGCGAGCAGGCTCTCCTTCCTTGGAGGTTTCCAAGCAGAGATTGGGTGGGTGCTTGAGTGGAGATGCTTGGATTACAGGGTGGGTTGGTGTAGATTACATTCCAGAATTCCATGTCGAGATACCTGCACCCAACTCTCCCGTTCCAGGAGAAAGTAGCAGAGGGGTTGACCAGCTGGTCTGGCTTGGAGGGGGACCGCGTGCCACCTTCTTACTTTTTTTGGGGGGGTCTCCACCCGCAGATTGTCACCATCCACCAGGAACCCTTCGTCTACGTCAAGCAGACCCTCTCCGACGGGAAGTGTAAAGCCCTCACCAACAGCACTGGCGGCTTGGTCCAACAAGTTCTCTGCACGGGGCCCAATGAGACCATGCCGGGTAAGTCTCGAACCCAGAGCTGGGTCATTGGATCAGAAGCTCTCCCGCCAACCGTCTCCATTCTCTCCTTCCTGGGAGGTCCTCCAGGTCCTGGATGCCTGAGATGAGACCCTGTCCTTGAAGCGGGGTTAGTCCAGATCAGGCTTCCTCTATATTTTGGGCCTACAGCTCCCATGATCCCTAGCTAGCAGGTCAGGGATGGTGGGGGATCCGTTCCCCATTGATCAATTCCGACCCAAGCCTGTAGAACTGGATTCGTTCTGGATCATATATGGAATGGAATCACTTGGAAGGCCAAGGTCCCCTTCAGATGATTCCATTCCATCTATGATCAGGAAAGAATCCAGCTTAGCAGGCTGGAAGCCAAATGGATTGACAGGGAACAGGTCAGATCTCAACCAGGAAGCCATCAACATTGGGGCTGGAGAACATGGTATCTGCTTGATGGATTGGCACGGAGGTGGAGCAATTTCGAAGGTCCTTTCCGTCAAATCGCCTTCAATGGTCCCCCTTTCTCCTGCCCACCCAGGCCGCCCCAGTGTGATGCTGTGCTGCTACGGCTTCTGCATTGACCTCCTGATCAAGCTCGCCAAAACCATGAACTTCACCTATGAGGTCCACCTGGTGGGTGACGGGAAGTTCGGCACCCAGGAGCGGGTGAGTGGGTCTTGAGAAGGCCAGCTGGGCAACCCTCCGTCTTCTTGGAAGACCTCCTTTCCCAGGGACGGTCAGACGCCGTCCCGTTGAGAAAGGGGGTCTATGGAGAGTTGTTTCTGGAATGGTCGGCTTTCCGACTGCACTGGAGTGACCCGAGGGACGTTCAGATGAGCCCTGGAGGGCTGCCCATTCCTTAACTTGCTTCCCATAACTTCCTGCTGTCCCCTCTGACGTTTCTCCCATGAAAATACGGACGTTCTACCATAATCTCCGACACTCATCCCATGAAAATACGGACGTTCTACCATAATCTCCGACACTCATCCCATGAAAATACGTAGGTTCTACCATCCACTCCGACATTCATCCCATGAAATTATGGACCTCCTCGCCCTTCTCACACTGGCTCTGTCTCGACGCAGGTGAACAACAGCAACAAGAAGGAGTGGAATGGAATGATGGGTGAGCTCCTTAGCGGCCAGGCCGACATGATCGTGGCTCCTCTGACCATCAACAACGAGAGGGCACAGTACATCGAGTTCTCCAAGCCCTTCAAGTACCAGGGACTCACCATCCTGGTGAAAAAGGTAGGCAAACGACCACTAGGCATCACTGCCCTCCAGAGAGCTTGGTCCAAAACGGTGGCCACGCTCTGCTCTTGTCAAGCCATTCCCGTTGTCCTTCCCTTGACAAAATCCCAGTGGGATTTCTCGTTAATATAATACAATCGGCATCAATTAAAAATGTCATATAGGGGTGTTTTATGACGGCCCACCCTTGAAACGCCTGAGGAGGAGGAGGAGACAACCGTCCTCTTTCTGTGATCTCCTCCATCTTCGTGAGGAACCTGCAGCCACTGGGGTCTTCACCTGGCCGCTGACGCCCATTTCCGCTTCTCTGTTGCAGGAAATCCCCCGCAGCACCTTGGACTCATTTATGCAGCCGTTCCAGAGCACCCTGTGGCTTCTGGTGGGCCTCTCGGTCCACGTGGTGGCCGTGATGCTGTATCTCCTGGACCGATTCAGGTAACTGCGGCTACCCCTTGGTCTTCCTGGTCTGCCCCTCCTTCCTCCTCCTCCTCCTCCTTCCTCTACCCCTTGGTCTTCCTGATCTCCTCCTCCTCCCTATTCTTCTTATCTGTCCCCTTTCTCCCTTCCCCAGTAGGGAACATGGGGAGACTTAATAAGCGACCAAGGAGCCCATGGCTGTCATTCAACCCAACTTTCTTCGATGTAGGAATCTCAACCTAGAACCGTTGGGTGTTGGGTGTTGGAAGGGACCCCAAATTTAATCCAGGCCAGCCCCATGCAAGGCAGGATGGGGAGACCAGAGGAGCAAGTAGAAGTTATTCAGCTCTGCTTCCTCCCACCCATGAATGGGCTCAGGGACAAGGAACTGGGTGGGCTGTTCCTCAAGATGTCACCAAATTACGTACCCATCAGTGATGCGAAGGGACCTCTGTCCACTGGCTTTGCTGCAAACAACATGAGGGAAACTGACGAGTCCTTGAAGCTCTGCCCTCTGCCCACCCCAGAGCTCTGGAGTTCCTCGCACCACCTGTGAGGTCCAGAAACTTCTTTTCCATGGGGCATCTTCCCTGACCGACAGCTGACCGCTCGCCCCTCTCACTCTCTTGCAGCCCCTTCGGCCGCTTCAAAGTCAACAGCGAGGAAGAGGAAGAGGACGCCCTGACGCTGTCTTCGGCCATGTGGTTCTCCTGGGGAGTCTTGCTCAATTCGGGCATCGGAGAAGGTGACTCTCTCCGGTGGGAACGGTCTGGGTGGGTCCATCCGTTGTGGCTGCAAAGCAGATGCCGTCAACCCCATCTCATCTTCTCTGACATTTCTCCCATGAAGATAGGGATGTTCTACCACCCCCTTTGACCTTGATGAGAATATGGAGGTCTACCACCCCCTTTGACCTTGATGAAAATAGGGAGGTCCTCTCACCCCCTTTGACCTTGATGAGAATATGGAGGTCCAGCCATCCTCTCCGACCTCCATCATTTCGCCAATGAAATTAGGGATGTCCATGTCAGCTTCTTCCTCTCTGGGTTCTTCCCCAGTTAGATGGTCTTCTAAAGAGCTGGGGTGAGGTCTCTCTTCCCCCTAGGTACTGGTCCTTCGGACGCTTGAGGACCTTCCCGACCTGCCCTTTCTCTCCCAGGTGCTCCCCGGAGCTTCTCTGCTCGGATCCTGGGGATGGTGTGGGCTGGATTTGCCATGATCATCGTGGCCTCTTACACCGCCAACCTGGCGGCCTTCCTGGTGTTGGACAGACCCGAGGAACGGATCACAGGCATCAATGATCCCAGGGTAAGCAGGGAATTGGGGAACACCAACCCTCAGACTTTTCTCCCATGAGAAGAAGGATGTCCAACCATCTCCTCCAACATTTCTCCCATTAAAATACGGATGTTCTAGCATCATTTCCGACATCCATCCCATGAAAATACAGACCTCCTACCATCATCTCTGACATTAATCCCATGAAAATATGGACCTCCTACCATCATCTCTGACATTCATCCCATGAACATATGGACCTCCTACCATCATCTCCAACATCCATCCCATGAAAATATGGATGTTCTACCATCATCTCTGACATTCATCCCATGAACATATAGACCTCCTACCATCATCTCCAACATTCATTCCATGAAAATATGGACATTCTACCATTCCCTCCAACATTTCTCCCACCAAAATATGGACATCCTACCATCTCCTCCAACATTTCTCCCATGAAAATACGGATGTCCTACCATCATCTCCGAGATTTCTCCCACCAAACACGGAGTCCTACCACCCCCTCCGACATTTCTCCCACCAAAATACAGACGTCCTATCATCATCTCCGACAATTCTCCCACCAAAATACGGACGTCCTACCACCTCCTCCGACATTTCTCCCATGAAAATACGCATGTCCTACCACCCCCTCCGACATTTCTTCCATGAAAATATGGATGTCCTACCTCCCCTTTCCTAGTTGCGCAACCCGTCCGACAAATTCATCTACGCTACTGTCAAGCAGAGCTCGGTGGACATCTACTTCCGCCGCCAGGTGGAGCTCAGCACCATGTACCGGCACATGGAGAAGCACAACTACGAAAGTGCGGCGGAAGCCATCCAGGCCGTCCGGGACAAGTGAGCAGGACCCCCCTTTCAACTTTTTCAGGCAGGCGGGCTGGGAGAACATGCTGGACCAATGGGGGAAGAGGCATTGGATTGTGGGATTCCATTGGTTTATTTATTTTGGCCAAATAATTTCCATTAATTTTGACCAATTAACAACCCACTGATTTGAAGCCAACCCAAATCCCAAATGCCAAGAATTTTTGCTGGGATTTCTCATAAATTTGGCTGGGATTTCTCAGAAATGGTTTGGCAGGAATTTATAAGCAAAGGTTTTGGTGGGAATTTCTAAGGAATGGTTTTGCCGGGATTCCCGACCATGTCCTTTTGGGATCACTTGATACTGGGGAATTTCTCAATCGGAAGAGGGGGAGGGAAGGATTCCAGAATTTGCTGGGAGACCCCTTTCCCCGTTGACCCTTCCCGCTTGTGTCTCCCTCCACCCCAGCAAGCTCCACGCCTTCATCTGGGACTCGGCGGTCCTGGAGTTTGAAGCTTCTCAGAAGTGCGACCTTGTGACCACCGGGGAGCTCTTTTTCCGGTCGGGATTCGGAATCGGCATGCGGAAGGACAGCCCCTGGAAACAGAACGTCTCGCTGGCCATTCTGAAGTCGGTACCACCTCCCTCCCTGCGGGAACGCCGGTGCTCCGGGGAGGGCGGTAGGGTCGGGCGGAGAACATCCCTGATTCCGTCCCTGATTGAACCCAGAAGGTCCCTCCCCCACCCCCATAGGAGAAACACTCTCTTTCAACGGGAGAAAGGTCCGGGCATTGACTTCTGGCGGAAATCAGGGGGGAAACAGGACGTCCGGGGTTCAAACCAGAAACCTGCCGGCCCCTCCGAGGTTCCTCCCAAAATCGGGATGTTCCAGGATCAATTCCGGAAGCATATAATTTGGGCCTGACCTCCTCCAGATCTGTCAAAGATGGCCGACGAGCCTTCTGGGTCAAGTTCCCGATTGGTGCTCCTGGAAGTTGTCCAGGAAGCAGGAAGTGGCCTTTTCCGGGACTCCCTTGGAATTTGAGGGTCGCAGGGCGGGGCTTCCCCTGGCCTTCAAGATGGCGGGACCCCCTGCTCCAGCTCTCTCCTCCCGCCCGCAGCCTCCACGAAAACGGATTCATGGAGGAGCTGGACAAGACGTGGGTGAGGTACCAGGAGTGCGACTCGCGAAGCAACGCCCCAGCCACCCTCACCTTTGAGAACATGGCAGGTGGGTTCCTGGACCTCCCCATCCCCCATCCCTCAACGGGTCATCCAGTCCAACCCCCGGCAAGGCACAGGTCTTGGCTCTTAATAAGAAGACAATTGAGATGATGGTGATAGTGATGGTGATGGGTGATGAGTGCCAAACTTAGATTGACAAAATGTCCAGTGCTGATTATTATTATTATTACTAGTAGTAGTAGTAGTAGTAGTAGTAGTTGTGTGTGTGTGTGTGTGTGTGTGTGTGTGTGTATTTCTGTTATTATTACTATTACCATTGTAACCATTACTACTACCACCACCATTTGTATCACTATTGCTGTTACTATTAAATAATAATAATAATTTTAATAATAATAATTTTATTACTTGTACCCCGCCCATCTGGCCAGGTCCCCCCAGCCACTCTGGGCTGCTTCCAACAAATATTAAAATACATTAAAATATCACAGATTAAAAACTTCCCTATACAGGGCTGCCTTCAGGTATTCTTATTATTACTATTGTCCTTTGTAACTACTACTACTACTACTAACACCACCACCATTTGTAAGTATTGCTATTGCTATTATTGTTATTACTATTGTCCTTTGTAACTCCTACTAATACTACTACAACCTCCATTTGTAAGTATCCCTATCGCTATCACTACTACAATTTGTAAGTATTCCTACCACTATCACCACTACCATTTGCAAGTATCCCTATCGCTATTACTCTTATGATGATTGCTATTGTCCCTGGTAATTGCTATTCTTTTTACTATTACTATTGATTACCATCGTTATTACTATCGTTACGATCACTGGATGACCCTCGATGGCGGTGGCGGATGGGTGTGTGTGTGTCTTCTTCGAACTCAGCTCTCCTTCTGGATCCCTCCCAGGTGTCTTCATGCTGGTGGCTGGAGGAATCGTGGCCGGTATCTTCCTGATCTTCATCGAGATCGCCTACAAGAGGCACAAGGACGCCCGCCGGAAGCAGATGCAACTGGCCTTTGCGGCGGTCAACGTTTGGAGGAAAAACCTGCAGGTAGGACAGGACGTTTTTGGGGAGCAAAGGGGACAGATAACCAACAAAACCATCCAAAAACAACCCAAAACAGGTGGATGTCTTTTAATTTCCTTTATTTTCCGATGTTCTTTTCCGTTTCCCATCACTTCACCCCACCAGTGACTACCGTGCCGAAGGGGAGTAGAGCAGGGTGAAAGCCTCTCCATGGCCTCCACTTATGGGGGGGACCCCTTCCGGGAGGGGCTCTCGGCCCAACGGAGCAGTGGTCCGGATGACCCTTGGGGGACCCCGCCCCACTCATCCTGGGAAGGCCTTGGAGCGCCCCTCCCTCCTAAATAGGGGGCAAATGCCCCAATGGAAACAGGGACATCCGATTCAATGTATTATGAGGCTGCATGTCTGGTATGGATTAGGGACTGGATAAAACTGGAAAGGGATTCAATCCCCTACAATAGAAATAGGGGCGTCCCATTGAACCCCCAACAATGGAAATAGGGGCGTCCTATTAAATCCCCTACAATGGAAATAGGGGCATTCTATTAAATTCCCTACAATGGAAATAGGGACGTCCAATTCGATCCCCTACAATGGAAATAGGGGTGTTGTATTAAATCCCCTACAATGGAAATAGGGGCATCCAATTCAATCCCCTACAATGGAAATAGGGGCGTCCTGACAATTGGGGTCTGTCCATCCCTTCGCCCCGCCCTCTCCCGCCCAAGCGAGGCAGGCTCAAATTTTGCAGGCGATCCCAAGCACATTAGTCACTGCCATTTTTCACTTGCCAACTTTCTAGAGAGGAGGAACCCTTCCCCTGTGGGTGACGGCGGGTGTGGTCCGGGGCTTTTGGGGGGAGGGGCGGGCCGAGATGGGGGGCCCGCAGGATTTTTTTGGGGGGGTGGCCATTGGCTGAGCATGCCCCCACCCCACCCCCCGCGGCCGACGAGAAAGCCGACGCTCCGGAGATCCGTTTGACAATGTAAGAACTTTTCCGCAGGACGAACCCTCCGACCACTAGTACATTGCTAGAAGGTAGGCAAGTGGAAAGATTTATTTGTTCGATAACTACCAAAAAATAAAAATCAAGAAAATAAATAAAATCAAAATATGACCAAAAAAATTATATATATATGTATGTATGTATGTATATGTATATATATATATATATATACATATGTGTGTATATATATCTATATTATATATATCTATATAAATGTATATGTATATATATATCTATATAAATGTATATGTGTATATATATATGTATACACACACTTGGGTGTTTCTTTTCAAATTATTATTTGAAATCATGGGCGGGGTATAAACAATTTATTATTATTATTATTATTATTATTATTATTATTATTATTTGGTTTGGGTCACCCTTTCGCCATGGCTGTTTCCAGCGCAACGCCGTGGGAAGCCCCACACCGATACCTCTCAATAAATATATGTATATATGTATATATATATATGTATATATATATATGCGGGTATCTACCTGTCTATATATATTTAGATATAGATATAGATATAATATGGGTGTTTATTTTCAAATTATCATTTGAAATCGTGGGCGGGGTAGGAATAATAAATTATTATTATTATTATTAGGTTTTGGAATCAATAAATTATTATTATTATTATTATTATTATTATTATTATTATTATTTGGTTTTGGTCACCCTTCCGCCACGGCTCTTTCCGGCGCAACGCCGTGGGAAGCCACATCCCAAGATCTCTTGATCAATATATGTAAATATATATATGCGGGTATCTATATATATTTAGATATCGATCATCATCCATTCCATCCTATCGCTGGCTTTTTTCCCCCTCTGCATGCGCGGGGGTGGGGAAGAGGGAAAAACGGGGGCGGGAGGAGGAAGTGGATCTATTTCCGCTCGGCCCCCCACCCAACCCGGCCTCGGAGAAGCCAGACCTGGTCTCTCTCCCCTCCCCCCAGAAAAACCCAAATCCAAAGGGGTTCGGAGGGGGGAGGGTTTCAGAAACGGGGTTCCCCCCGGACCTGGAGGAGCCAGACCTGGACTCTCCCCCCCAAAAAATTTCCCCAAATCCAAAGGGGTTCGGTGGGGGGTTTTCAGAAACGGGGTTCCCCAATTATTCAGATTGCCCCCCAATAAAACCCCCAAACCAGGTCTGGTTGCCTCCCGGCCAACTGCCCCCCTCAGATCCCTTCCCTCCCCCCTCATTTACCGTCCACCCCCTAACACCCCAAACCCTGCCCCAGCTTTGCTTCTCCCCTCCCCCATTGAACTCCCCCCACTCTTTGATTTCCGCTTGGGGTCCCCCTACCCCCTTCCCTCTGGAAAGCAGCCCCGCCCATTTCGGGAGACCCTATAAGGTTACCCAATCTCCCCACAGAAAACCCAGTTCCAGATTCATGGGGGGGGGGGAATCCGGTAATTACTGTATTTTTCCGTGTATAAGACTAGGTTTTCCCCCCTAAAAAGTAATGTCAAAAATTAGGGGGCGTCTTATACACGGATACATCTCCCCCAATTTTCTTAAATCTGAGTCCCCCAAAATAGGGGGCATCTTATACATCTATCAGATGGAAAAATATGGTATATATCCTTCTTAATTTTATAATATATTCCTATATCCTTATTGTTTTTCCTGAATTCTGGTTTTCCTTTCCTTTCTTTTCTTTAAATTCTGATTTTACTCCCCCCCCCCATTTTCTCCCCCCTTTAACATACAATGACCTCCCTTCTCTTCCAATACAGTCTTCTCTCTCTCTCCTGGCCGTAGGATTCACCTTGAGAAAAGGCCCCGATCCTTTTTATTTAGTGGTAGGTGAAAAGCGCCTCTCTCTCTCTCTCTCTCTCTCTCTGTCGAAGCTTGCAGGAAGGGGGCGCCACCGACCGACAGGGACTTCCCCCCCACGGGCCCACAAATAGGGTGTGCCCACCTCCTCCCCAAGGAACGTCAGAGCGGGCGGTAGAACGTCCATAATTTAATGAGAAGGAACGTCAAAAGGTGGTAGAACATCCATAATTTTGTGGGAGGAACATTAAAAGGTGGTAGAACATCCGTAATTTTGTGGGAGGAACGTCAAAAGGTGGTAGAACGTCCGTAATTTCATAGGAGTAACGTCAAAAAGTGGTAGAACATCCGTAATTTCGTGGCAGGAACGTCAAAAGGTGGTAGAACGTCTGTCATTTCATCTTTGGGAACTTTGATGACACCCTTTCTGGACCTTGGCTCCCCAGATGTTATAGGACTCCAGCTCCCATCGTCTCTGACCGCTGGTCTTGCTAGCTAGGCATGATGGGAGTTGTAGGCCTGACGTTCCTCCCATCCCCTTTGGTGTTGGACTTCCCCTTTGATGTTCCTCCCATAAAATTATTGACGTCCTGATGTTCCTGCCATGAAATTATGGACGTCCCCTTTGATGTTCCTCCCATGAAAAGATGGACGTCCATCCATCCCCTCTGAGGTTCCTCCCATTAATTTATGGATGTACTGATGTTCCTGCTATTAAATTATGGATGTCCTGACATTCCTCCCATGAAATTATGGATGTCCCCTTTGATGTTCCTCCCATGAAATTATGGATGTCCTGATGTTCCTCCCATGAAAAGATGGATGTCCTTCCATCCCTTCTGACGTTCCTCCCATGAAATTATGGACGTCCTGGTGTTCCTCTCATGAAATTATGGACATCCTGATGTTCCTCCCATGAAAAGATGGACGTCCTTCCATCCGCTCTGAAGTTCTTCCCATGAAATTATGGACATCCTGGCATTCCTCCCATGAAATTATGGACGTCCCCTTTGATGTTCCTCCCATGAAAAGATGGATGTCCTTCCATCCCTTCTGACGTTCCTCCCATGAAATTATGGACGTCCTGGTGTTCCTCTCATGAAATTATGGACATCCTGATGTTCCTCCCATGAAAAGATGGACGTCCTTCCATCCGCTCTGAAGTTCTTCCCATGAAATTATGGATGTCCCCTGATGTTCCTCCCATTAAATTATGGCTGTCCTTCCATCCACGTTGACGTTCTTGCCATGAAATTATGGACATCCTGACGTTCCTCCAATTAAATGATGGACGTCCTTCCATCCCCGTTGACGTTCCTCCCATTAAATTATGGACGTCCTTCCATCCCCATTGACATTCTTCCCATGAAATTATGGACGTCCTACCAACCCCGTTGATGTTCCTCCCATGAAATTATGGATGTCCTACCACCCCCATTGATGTTCCTCCCATGAAATTATGGACGTCCTACCACCCCCTCCGACGTTCTCCCCGTGGATCCGGGCCCTCCGGAGCTCGGCCGCCCCGTAGGGCAGGAGAGGACCAGGTGAGGAAGCCGGCGCAGATGTAGTGGCCCGAGCTGCCGGCCAAGAGATCTAATCGCTTATATACGTGTTCATTTTAGGATAGAAAAAGTGGTAGAGCAGAGCCAGACCCTAAAAAGAAAGCTACTTTTAGGTCCATCACCTCCACCCTGGCCTCCAGCTTCAAGAGACGTAGGTCCTCCAAAGACACGGTAAGAAGAAGACAACACGGTTATGCCCTCCTTCTCTTCTCTCTCTCTCTCTCTCTCTCTCTCTCTCTCTCTCTCTCTCTCCTCTGCCATCCCATCAACCCGCCCCATCCCATAGCTGCCATGGTCCGTCGGTCCGTCTCCACTGTCTGTCCAAAAGATCTTATTCCTGGCAGCTACTTCTCCCGTCCGTGGCTCGTTTTCCTTTCTGTTTTGACCCAAAAAACCCTGATTTTTCTTTCTCCCCCCCCCTTCTATTGATTTCGTTCCCTTGGGAACCGGTCCCACCAGAAAACTGTTACGCCGCGCCGCCTTTCTCTCGTCCATCCCCTGCCCCACCGTCTCTGTCCCTCTACCTGTGGTCATTGAATGGCTCCGCAAGGCGTGACTTCCTGCCCCCCCCCCACGCCACACTTCCTGTTGGGTTCGGGCAAGGGATATCGCCTCGCCCGGCGCTATGTCTCTTGTCAACTTCTGTGCCTGTGCTTTCCATCCGTGGCTTCCTTGGAAACAGTAAGCTGGGGAGAGGCAGGGGAAGGATCCTCCGTTGTGGGATGCAGCCCATGATGGAAATAGGGACATCCCCTTTCTGGGGCTTGGCAAATCAAGGCCCCCTGGGCCGGATCAGGCCCAGCTGGGTCCTCAATCTGGTAGGCAGAAGACTATTGGTGACAATGATGGGACCAAGAGGCTGGCCAGTGGTGGCTCGGCTGCTCCAACACCTGGTTTGCCTCGGCAACATTTGATTGGCAGGGACGTCCCCGCGCTGTGAACCAGTGTTTGATTGGCCGAGCTGCCACCACTCGGCCTCTTGGTCCCACCGTTGTCACCAATAGTCTCGGGTTATTGGTTTGTGGCGCCGGCTGGATCGAGGACTCTTCCTCCCCCCCTCCGCCGCCGCCCTGGTCGCGTTGCCAGATGCCCGCATTTCCCAGGGACAGCTCCTGGATTTGCAAACTAGCCCCTGTGCAAAATCCGTTTAAATTGAAAAGCGTCCCCGGATCCGTGGGGGGAAATCCGGTAACCTTATTATGGGCCAGACGAGCTCACTCTGCCTACTCACGAGAAGCAGCGGCGGCGGCAGCCCCAGGGAAGGTAAAGGCAGCAGCTGGGGGTGGGGAGGAGGACTATTCTTCCAGCTCCCTCCCCACCGGTACTGCTTCTCCAGCCCGCCACAAGGTTTAAGGGACAGTGGACCAGCCCACTGCTAGAAAAATTGACTGAGCCGTGTCCTATTCCATACCCATCAACATTTATCCCATGAAAATATGGACTTCCTACCGTCCCCTCTGACACTTCTCCCATGAAAATACTGACATCACCCCTTCCGACATTTCTCCCATGAAAATACAGAGGTCCTACCATCTCCTCCAATATTTCCCCCATGAAAAATAGGAATGTCCTTAGGAAAAGAGGGGTCAACCCTGGATCAAATCAGAAACCACCATGGCTTCTTCAGATCGTGGGCCGTCCCTGCAAAATAGGGACCCTGGGCTAGCTGCTCCGTTAGGATCCCTCACCCCAATCTGTTGATAGGCTGGAAATGAGGCCAAGGCGGGACAACCCGAACTTCCAAAATCTGCAGGCTTTGTGCTGTTTTCCTATGTGCAGGCCGTTCCCCAGCCAGATGGGTGGGGTATTATTATTATTATTATTATTATTATTATTATTATTATTATTATTATTATTTATCATTATCATTATTTACTACTACTATTTTTTATTGTTTATTAGTAGTAGTTATCATCATCATTTATTATTATAATCATCATCATCATCATTATAATTATAATTATAATCATCAGGTAGGTAGCCTTATGCAGTAGAATAATAATAATAATAATAATAATAATAATAATAATAATAATAATAATAATAATAATTTTAGATATATATATGTTATCATCACCACCACAACCACAATTATTGTTGCCAACAAGCCATAAAAATCCCCTCTGATGATTTCCCCATGAAAATACAGACTTCCTACATCCCCTCTGACATTTCTCCCATGAAAATACAGACTTTCGACCATCCCTTCGGACATTTCCCCCATGAAAATAGGGGTGTCCTCTTGGATTGCAGATCTGGACTACAAAGAAGAAGAGGAAAGACATAAAATCCCCACATAAATGTTGTATATTTACCAACAACAACAAAAAAACAACTAATCATAATAATCATAATCATAACAACAACAACAACAACAACAACAACAACAATATTTATACCCCAACCTCCCCGGCCAGGGCCGGGCTCAGGGCAGCTAACACCAAACATAAATTACAATAAAACATAATAGGAAAAAAAAATCAAAAACAGTGAATTAAAATATGGTTAAAATACAGCTTACAATGAAGCCTCAGTTTAGTAGTAGCCCATAAATCAAGCCCATAAAAGGAGGAAACATTATTATTATTATTATTGTTGTAGTAGTAGTAGTAGTAGTAGTAGTAGTAGTAGTAGCAGCCCATAAATAAAGACCATCAAGGGAGGAAACACAATTAAAAAGTAGTTTGAAATAATGTTGATGCCTTCTCATCCCTTTTTATTTATTTTAAAGACATTTCCCCATTTTCTCATCCATTTCCCATGGCAAGTTCTTCCTCATTGGATGTCCCAAACAATCACTCCGTGGCATTCTGGCTCCGCCTCCTTTTGCTGAATTAATTCCTCCCATCCATTCTGCTGAATATCCATCCATCCATCCACTAATTCCTCCTTCCCATCCATTCCCTCGTTCTCCTGAATATCCATCCATTCATTCCTCCCTCCCATCCATTCCCTCGTTCCACTGAATATCCATCCATCCATTCATTTCTCCTTCCCATCCATTCCCTTGTTCTCCTGAATATCCATCCATTCATTCCTCCCTCCCATCCATTCCCTCGTTCCACTGAATATCCATCCATTCATTCCTCCTTCCCATCCATTCCCTCATTCTCCTTAATATCTATCTATCTATCTATCTATCTATCTATCTATCTATCTATTCCTCCCTCCCATCCATTCCCTCGTTCTTCCTTCTGCTCCTGCCATTCTTCCCCCTGGTCGGCTCATTTTGGCATCCCGTCTGAAATTTCTCATCTCTGTTTCTCGTCCTGCAATTCCTCCTTTCCGCTGTCACCTCGCCATATTCCATATTCCGCCCATTGCTCTTTCGTTGGGAATTTCTCTTTCATTATATCTTCCGGCCTGTGCAGTTGCAAGCCAAACAGTTCGATCCCTGCTTCCAAGGAGCAGATTGCACAAATGCAATCCATCAAAATTATTCCCTTGCAAATCAGGTTTCTGATCAACATTTGCAGAATTCCCGCTATTTCCAAGGAGCAGATTGCACAAAAGCAATCTGACAAAATTATTCCCTTGCAAATCAGGTTTCTGATCAACATTTGCAGAATTCCCGCTGTTTCCAAGGAGGAGGATGCACAAAAGCAATCCGTCAAAATTATTCCACCAAACTTTATTTAATTTCAAGATATTTCCCCAACTGCACATAATAATTTCTGGCACAGTCACCATGTGTGCAAGGAAGTTCCCTCTGCCTCTCCAAATTCCCGGCACATTTTTTTAGACCCTCTATTCTGCATGTTTGTGAGTCGACGGGGCATCGGGTTCAACCTCATCATCCCCTTTTGCATCCTTCTAAACGTCCCGGATACAGTATTGAAATTTCCACCTGGGCCAAAAGCCAACTTCTTGGCCATCTTTGAATTCTTATTTTGTCCTCTCTGTCCCCCCCCCCCAAAGGAAGTCTGTCGTAAGATATTGGGCAGATGGTCTTCCAAAAGGGAAAAGGTCTCTGCTGGAAAAGACGGCTTCCCACCTTCCCCTGCATGACTCTCAGTTTATTCCTCCCTTTTGTTACCGCAGGAATATATAAAAACGTCTCTCCCCTCCAGTGGTGGGTGTTTGCATAGCCTCCGACGTTTCTCCCATGGAAAGAGGGACGTCCTATTCCATCCCCTCTGCCTAGTCCATCCCCTCTGATGTTTATCCCATGGAAATAGGGACAACCTATTCCATCCCCTCTGACGTTTCTCCCATGGAAATAGGGAGGTCTTATTCCATCCCCTCCAACATTTTGGCCCATGAAAATAAGGACGTCCTATTCCATACTCTTTAAAATGTCTGCCATGAAAATAGGGATGTCCTATTCCATCCCCTCTGACATTTATGCAATGAAGATAGGGACGTCTTATTCCATCCCCTCCATCATTTCCCCCATGGAAATAGGGACATCCTATTCCATACCCTTTAAAATGTCTCCCATGAAAATAGGGACGTCCTATTCCATCCCCTTTAAAATTTCTGCAATGAAACGTCATGGGAGACGTTTCTCCCATGAAAATAGGGACGTCCTACCCACCTGCTCCAACATTTCTCCCATGAAAATAGGGACGTCCTATTCCATCCCCTCTGACATTTCTCCGATTAAAATAGGGACATCCAATCCACCCCCTCCAACATTTATGCAGTGAATATAGGGACGTCCAATTCCATCCCCTCCAACATTTTTGCCCATGAAAATAAGGGCGTCCTATTCCATACTCTTTAAAATGTCTGCAATGAAAATAGGGAGGACCAATCCATCCCCTCCAACATTTATGCAGTGAATATAGGGACGTCCGATTCCATCCCCTCCAACATTTTTGCCCATGAAAATAAGGACGTCCTATTCCATACTCTTTAAAATGTCTGCAATGAAAATAGGGACGTCCAATCCATCCCCTCCAACATTTATGCGGTGAAGCTAGGGATGTCCCACGGAACAGCGGGATCTTCTGGGATCCCAGCAGAAAGTGGGGTGGATTCTGTCTATCCTGGGAGAGAGGGGTGTTTGGAGGGTCTGCTTCCTTGGTATTCCAGCATGGAGGGCGGCGGGAGGAGGAGGAAACACAGCTCCAGGTTTGCCGGGATGGCCGGGGAGCGTCCTGCTTTTCCAGGGTGGTGGTGGTGGTGTCTCCTGGGCTTCGGTGCCGGGTTCAAAGCTGGCTTTCGATGTAATAGACCATCCCTTTGCTGCGCCTGCTCCCTACAGACAGCCCCGCGATGCCACCACGCCCAGAGTCCGTGAGCTGCAGATAAAGCCCTGTAGAGAATTCCCGGCTTCAGGAGCTCCTCAGCACAGGGTGGGCTCTTGTCATGAATGTTGATGCAATTTTGTCCTGTATCTACAGTCCTGTATGGTATTGTGGTGGTGGTGGTGGTGGGGGACTGGCTGTCCCATTCCGGGATGTCCCGGGAAAGGGCAGGGGGAGAGAAGTAGGGCAGCCATATTGGAAAAAAGCGACTTATTTTTGAGCAAAGCTGCAGAGCTTTTTCTCGGAGGGAAACAGGGAGTTTCCCAGTGGCCACGAAGGGAAAGTTGTTGCCGCATTTCGAAAGGGAATCCACCTGAATTTGTCGAGGTATCAAAGTTGCCGAGTGATTTCGAAGGGAATTGACCCAAATTTGTCAAGGTATCAAAGCTGCCAGGCGATTTCGATGGAGATCCGCCCCAAATGGCTGAGCTAGCAAACTTGCCAGGTGATTTCGAAAGGAATTGACCCAAATTTGCCAAGGTATCGAAGTTGCCGAGTGATTTCGAAGGGGATTCGCCCAAAACCGGCAAGGTATTGAAGTTGCCGGGCGATTTCGAAGGGGATTTGCTCCAAATCGGCAAGGTATTGAAGTTGCTGGGCGATTTTGAAGGGGATTTGCCCCAAATCGGCACGGTATTGAAGTTGCCGGGCGATTTTGACACCATTCCCCGCAGCCCGCCTTCGTTGGATACAGAGCCCCCAGAGGGGGGGGCAGGACACCTTGGAAAAAGCGACTTATTTTTTAGCAAAGTTGCTGAGCTTTTTATCGGAGGGAAACTGGGAGTTTCTCGGCGACCCTGAAGGGAGAGTCGCCGACGTATTTCGAAGGGAATTCACCCAAGTTTGTCAAGGTATCAAAGTTGCCAAGTGATTTCTAAGGGGATTCACTCAAAATCGTCGAGGTATCGAAGTTGCCGGGCGATTTCGAAGGGAATTCACCCCAAATTGGCACGGTATTTCAGTTGCTAGGCAATTTTGAAGGGAATCTGTCCAAAATGGCTAGCTAGCAAACTTGCCAGGCAATTTCAAAGGGAATTGACCCAAATTGGTCAAGGTATTGAAGTTGTCAAGTGATTTCTAAGGGGATTTGCCCAAAACAGGCCAAGTATTAAAGTTGCTGGGCGATTTTGAAGGGAATTGACCCAAATTTGTCAAGGTATTGAAGTTGCCGGGCGATTTCGAAGGGGATCCGCCCAAAATGGCTGAGCTAGCGGGCGCTGCTTTCCGGGGGGAGGGGCTGCGCTGCGTGGGGGAGGGGGCCCCACCCCACGCGGCTGCCGCCCAGTGGAGATCCCTGAGGGACGATGCGCTCCAAGCGGGAAGGGGCTGAACTGAATGGAAACTAGGGGGGGGCACACGACCGATCAGGGTTCCTAAAACGGGTAGGGTGGCCCTGCGTTTGCTTCCACCCACCTTGTGGCACCCCTGCTTTTTGTGGGAACACGGTGGATCCCCGGAGATTCCCGGCTTGGCGCTCACAGCCTTGAACACATCCTGGATTGGAGGTGGGGGCTCACAGCCTTGAACGCATCCCGGATCGGAGGTGGGGGAGCAGCATCTTCCCTGAGCGGTTTCCCGCCGGGGGGCGGTGGCATGCGGGGGCGGCATGTGTCTCGGCCGCACAGGCCTGCCTCTGCCTAACCGCCACCCCCGGTCTTGTCTTTTGTCTCCCCTGCAGCAGTACCACCCCACTGACCTCGCGGGACAGCTCAACCTCTCGGACCCGTCGGTCAGCACCGTGGTGTGAGGGCCACTGGCTCAGAAAGGGGCGGGGCAGCGGAGACGCCCGAGGGGAGACTTGGGGGGACCCCCTGGTTGCTTCTTTCCTGCCCACCCCCTCTCAGACTCCCCTGGGGCCTCGGGATGGACCAGCTCTTCTCCTCCTTCTTCTCCCATGGACCTCCCTTATGGAACAGCGCTGAGGTGGCCCCGGCCACCACACCCGGAAGGCTCCGCCTTCCTTCCTGTGTGCCTCCGGTGCCCGTTTCCTTGCACCCCTTTGAAGGACACCCTCCCGGTCAATCCCTGGTAGCTTGCTTTCCTGAGAGAGGATGCGACTGGGAGCAACTGGGAGAATCCCGTCCATCTACATTGTTCCTCTTCCAGTTGTCCATGTTGGGGCTTGCTTGATTTGGGGGGCCGACTTCCTTCTTTCCATCTTTCCTTCCGATCCCTGTCCATGTACATAATCTGCTTCTCTTCCTATTGTCTAGTCTGGGGATCACTCCATTTGGGGGAGGGGCGACCTTGTCCCTTCCTTCGTTCCTTCCTTCCTTCTCCCATTTGGTAAGAACATATATGTTCAGGAGAATCAGGCAAGGGACCAAGAGGAAGGTGGAGGGAGACGTTCTCATACCTTCCTACGTTTCCAGGACGTCCCACTCCACCCCCTGCAAGGAAAACCGGGACTTCCTGTTCCATTCCCCTTCCCTTCCGGCCATTTCTGGGATCCTGTTCAAATATCTGCTTCCACCCTGAATATTTCCCTTTTAATCAAAAACCTTTCAAACACTTCCCAACTGCCCCTTCCCTGCTTCCTGCCATTCCCCCAACATTCCTGCCTATTCCCATTGATCCATTGAGCTGACTTTCTCCCTTCTTAGACATCCATTCCTCCCCCCATCCTCCCTTTATTTCTATATTATGCTGTTGGAAACCCAGCCAGATGGGCGGGATATAAAAAAATTATTATTGATATTATTATTGTTGCTATTCTTATTCTTATTGATATATTTTTATTATTGATATTATCATTGATATTATCATTGATATTATTATTCATATTGTTGTTATTATTCATATTATTGATATTGCTATATTATTATTATTATTATTATTTATTATTATTATTATTATTTACCCGAATCCTGCTAGCGTTTTCACTCGTTTGAAATCATTTACCACATATTTATCTCACATCTGGAATGGCAGACTGGGATTTGGGCATCTCTCCCCAAGGATTCTGTGGATATTATGTACAATTATTATGACAATAAAATGTGCCGTCCCAAATGTTCCCTGGGTTCCTCGGTAAATATTTGCCTTGTGTGTGTCTTCTTTTCAATATTTACTTTATTGATACTTTTCAAATTGAGACATTCCCATTGAATGTTGCAAATTAAGACTTCTTTGGAAGGTATTAGGAAATAAATTGAAATTCATTTAACTTGCTCATCTAATTCTCTACTTCCTTCCCCCTCTTTCTGCAATTCCATAAATTTATTTCCCAATTCCCCCCCTAATATCTTCCACCTATCCAAATTCATTTTACTTGCTCCTTTAATTATCTAATGAATTTGGATCGGCGGAAGATATTGGGAATTAAATGGAAGGGCAGCTAACAACAACAACAGCAAACAGATTATTACAATAATCCTGTATTTGCGGGATTTTTCAACAGGATCCGGGGACGACGGAGAATGATGGATCTTCCCAATATCTTCCGCCCATCCAAATTTATACCCCACTAACAATAATTAGAGGCAAGCAGAGATTTGACTTTCTTGGGCTCCGTGATCACTGCAGATGGTGACAGCAGTCACAAAATTAGAAGACGCCTGCTTCTCGGGAGAAAGCAATGACAAACCTAGACAGCATCTTCAAAAGCAAAGACATCACCTTGCCGACAAAGGTCCGTCTAGTTCAAGCGATGGTTTTCCCAGTAGTGATGTGTGGAAGTGAGAGCTGGACCATCAAGGAGGCTGATCGCCGAAGAATGGATGCTTTTGAATTATGGTGCTGGAGGAGACTCTTGAGAGTCCCATGGACTGCAAGAAGATCAAACTTATCCATTCTGAAGGAAATCAGCCCTGAGGGCTCACTGGAAGGACAGATCCTGAAGCTGAGGCTCCAATACTTTGGCCACCTCATGAGAAGAGAAGACTCCCTGGAAAAGACCCTGATGTTGGGAAAGATGGAGGGCACAAGGAGAAGGGGACGACAGAGGACGAGATGGTGGGACAGTGTTCTCGAAGTGACCAACATGAGTCTGACCAAACTGTGGGAGGCAGTGGAAGACAGGAGGGCCTGGCATGCTCTGGTCCATGGGGTCACGAAGAGTCGGACACGACTAAACGACTCAACAAAAAAACAATAATGTTATTTGAGTTATTTACACCCACCAATAATAATATTAGTAGCAATATTAATAATAATGTTATTACTCACAGCACACCAATAACCACCAGAATAATATTTTTATTACTTATACCCCACTAACAATAATAACATTTAAGTTACTTTGTTGTTGTTGTTCAGTCGTGTCCGACTCTTCGTGACCCCATGGACCAGAGCACGCCAGGCACGCCTATCCTTCACTGCCTCCCGCAGTTTGGCCAAACTCATGCCAGTCGCTTCGAGAACACTGTCCAACCATCTCATCCTCTGTCGTCCCCTTCTTAAGTTATTTAGAACCCACCAATAATAGCGATAGCAATAATATACCACACCAGTAATAATAATTTTTATTATTTATACCCCACTAACAATAATGTTATTTGAGTTATTTAGACCCCACCAATAATAGCAATAGTAATAATTTTAAACGTATACCACACCAATAATAAGAATAATTTTATTATTTATACTCTTAACAGTAATATTTAAATTATTTACATAATCACAATAGCAGCAGCAGCAGCAACAACAACAATTTTCAAAACAACATAAAAAATAAAAAAAATTCCTTCCAGTAGCACCTTAGAGAATTAGATATTTTTAATTTTGTTTTGACTGTGGCAGACCAACACGGCTACCTACCTGTAACAACAACAATTTTGTTGCTTATGGCCCAGCCTGTCAACCCTCCCTGCTGTTCCCCACTGCTATATTATACAGCTGTCAACCCTCCCTGCTGTTTTCCAATGCTATAAAAAGGGAATTTCCCGTAAAAAAGGGAACGGTTGACAGCTATGCGACCCAGAATAAGAATAAGGCACCCACTATGGCTGGCTTCTAGCCCTTATAAAAACAGAATAGAACGTCTCCTAAAAGTTGCGTGGCTTCAAGTTATCAGTGTGCAGATTTTAACAATAGCAACATAACAATAACAAAACAATACAACAACAACAAAAATTACAATAACAATAATAACATAACGTAACAATAACAAAACAACGACAACAATAATAATGGGCTATCGCAACCATTCTGGCCCTTTCCACCTGAGAGGGAATCAAATTCCTTCATGCAATAGAGAGACAATCGCAACCGGAAATTATCCCGGCCCCCCCCTTGCAAATCCGGCACATCCGCAACATTTGCACACTTCCCGCCGTTTGCAAGGAAAAGCAACGGCGATTCAGCTGCAATGCAAATCATTCCTCCTCCATTGCCAAATTTGCAAGCGTTCTGCCGCTTGCAAAAAAAAAAAAGATCGACGGAGATTCAGTGGCGATGCAAACTATCCCAGCCCTTTTGCAAATGGGGCTTTGCAGCCTTCGCACTTTTTGCAAGGCAAAGCAACAGATCCGGTTGCAATGTCGCAGCTCCCTCTGCAGGTCGCTTTGGGAGCGAAACTCCCCATCAGCCCTTGCGACCGGGACAAGGGATGCTGGGAGTTGCAGTCTGCCAACGGCGGAAGGCTTTGCTTCCTGCTCGGCAGACGCCCCGGCGACTGGGTGCCTGTCTCCCTTGGGTGCCCATGGAAGGAACGGGGATCGTCCGCTTGGTGCAACATGAAGGCCAGAGCTTCCTGTGCTATTCCAGCTGCAGCGACGGCTCCCTCCGCTTCCAGTGAGTTGCAAAGGCCAGTTGCAATTGGAAATCATTCCAGCCCCCTTGCAAGTCATTCGCCACATTTGCAAACTTCCTGCTGCTTGCAATCAGAAGCAATGGCGATGCATTTGCCATCAGAAATTATTGCAACCTTTCCGCTGTTTGCAATAAGAAGCAACGGCGATGCAGTTGCAATCAGAAATCAATGCAGCCCCCAATGCACATAATTTTAGTCTCCACATTTGCAAAGGCCAGTTGCAATTTGGAAATCATTCCAGCCCCCTTGCAAGTCATTCTCCACATTTGCAAACTTTTCCCTGCTTGCAATCAGAAGCAACAGCGATACAGTTGCAATCGGAAGTAATTGCAGCCCCCGTTTGACATTATTTTATTCTCCACATTGGCAGACTTTCCGCCGGTTGCAATAAGAAGCAATGGCGATGCAGTTTGCAATCAGAAATTATTGCAACATTTCTGCTGTTTGCAATAAGAAGCAAAGGCGATACAGTGGCAATCGGAAGTTATTGCAGCCCCCGTTGCACGTAATTTCATTCTCCACCTTAGCATACTTTCTGCTGCTTGCAATAAAATTGTTATATAACTCCACCTTTTAACCCTTTCTTCTCCTTTCCCCGCAGCGTCACGAATGCTTGGGATTCCTGGAGCGGCGGCGTTGCTTCGCATGAGTCGGGGGGAAATCAGGTCAATTCTCAAAATCTGCAGGCTTTTTGCAACGGGGCAAATCTTGCAGATGCAACGGGGGTTCAGTTGCAACCTGGTTGTTTGGCTTGCTTTTTTCTGGCTAACAGCGGAAAGTGTGCAAATGTTGAGAATATGCTGGATTTGCAAGGGGGGCTGGGATAATTTCCGGTTGCAATTGTCTCTGTATTGCGTTGGTGGGATTTGCATATTCAGCACAGAAGGCATTAAAGAATTTGATTCCCTTTTGGGTGGAAAGGGCCAGAATGGTTGCAATAGCCCATTATTATTATTATTATTATTATTATTATTATTATTATTATTATTATTATTATTTAGTGTCCCTGATTGTTTGACTTGCCAATTTTTTTAATTTTTATTTTATATATCCCTACTCATATATCCCCGACTAAGCTTTCCCTCTTTCTTTGCAGCCATCTCTGGACGGGCCGGTTTCTTCCGACGATCGGATTTCTCAACTCAAGTGGGTGCTCCCCCTCTCTCCCTATTTAAATGCCCCTTCTTCCGGGGTCTTAGGATCTTGCTGCCTTCAAAATAATGTTGGAATTTATTTTTATACATATATATATATATATAAGCACATAAATGCTTTAGATCGCGGAAATCCAGCTGGGGAAATCCAGCCAAATGGGCGGGGTACAATTACAATTACAATAATTAAATTTATAATACAATTATAATTATATGCCTGAATAACAACAACAACAATAACTATTACTATTATTTCGGATTGTTTCGGGTAACGAATACACTTCGTTACCCGAAACAATCCCTTAATAGTAGTGGTGGTAGTAGTAGTAATGGTAGTAATTTATTGGGAAACCCATCCAGAAGAGCGGGGTATAAGGAATAGAATTGTTGTTGTTTTTATTGTTATATTGTTGTTTTGTTGTTATTACTATTACTACTACCACTATATTATTATTATTATTATTATTATTATTATTATTATTATTATTATTATTATTATTATATCTTTTTTTTTTTTTTACTACTATTCAGGGATTGTTTCGCATAACAAATTGTAACAGGAGATAATGGGAAACCTTGAAGGCAGGCGTCTTAACACTGGCTCCGTTCTCCACAGAGACGCCTTCGAGAGCCAGTCTCCCGTTTTCTCCGTCCGCAATAGTGAGGCCACCCTGACTTTCCAAGACGGCCGAGAGAGTTTGACCTTTGAGCTGCACAAAGACCCCGCCTCCGAGGCCCGGGAGCGAGTTCGGGAGCTCGTCTTCGACTTGGCGGCGCGGGTGCGAGAGCTGGAGAGGCGTCTTGGAGGTTTGTTCCCAAAATTTCCCAGGATGGTCGAGGGAGGAAGGGACCCCAGCGGTCATCTAGGCTGACCCCGGGAGAAGACGGGCGAGGGGACGTTCATGGTCCATGTCCTCTCCAACTGGTTCCAATATGGCCGCCCATGTTGGGAAACCCATCCAGATGGGTGGGGCATAAGGAATACCATTACTACTACTACTACTACTACTACTACTACTACTACTACTACTACTACTACTACTATTATTTTCCCTTTTGTATTTCATCCCGTCAGCTCTCATTTCGAGACAGAAAAGGGGGGTATCAGTTCCATTAAGATATCGATAATAATAACAATTATTGTTGTTGTTGTTGTTGTTGTTGTTGTTGTTATCATCATCATCATTATTATTTGAATGGAACCAACACCCCCTGAATATCTACCAATTTGTCTCCGCAGAAGGTGCCGCTTCTGCTGCTGCTCCGTCGCTGCTTGGGAGCCCCAGGAAGGACATCCAAACGAGCCGGAGTCCCTTTGCGCCTGGTAAGAGGGGCTGCCCCGCTGGGATGGCATATTTGGGGGTCAAAGGAGGCGCTTTCCACATATTATTATTATTATTATTTTATTTATCATTTATCGAAGTGTTGTGTGTGTCTGCGCGCGCGCACACACACACACACACACAGTATAAATACATGTGTGTATGTAAGTATATATGTACGTGTGTGTGTAAACTAATATATTTTATTAATTTTGCTTTGCCCACTCTCTGCATTGGCATATTTGAAAATCCCAGACTTTTCTCTTGCTTGCAGAACCAAGCTTGGCCAGGCTCCGGGCGGGATCCGGCGCAGGGCAAGCGGCAGGCAAGAGGAAGCTCCCCGGAGAGTCCCTCATCAACCCTGGATTCATCCGGTAATTGGTCCACCATGACAGCCGCCATCCAATTAATGTTATTTTAATTTTAGGATGATAATTAGTATCAGTACTTATATTAATAATAATAATATTAATAATAACATATTATTAATTTTATGGTGATAATTAGCATCCATATTATTTTATTTATGTTATTATTAATTATATATTATAATTATTAATTTTATTTCAACTTTATGATGATAATTATTATCGATATTATTTTATTTTGTGATTAATATTTTATTGTTATGATGATGGTATTTATTATGATAACCACCATTATTATTTATTGACGATTTCAATGGCAACGGTACCGTTCTTTGCATGAGGCTCTCTGCACGTGCTGAAGAGCTGCGCTGATCCCAAGCCTATTTCTCCTCCTAGCAAGAAGACTCCCACCGGGGTAGATTTTGAAGATGCCTGAATCGCACAGAGCTGCCAGCTGGTTTTAATGTGTGTGTGTTTGAGAGCCAGTGTGGTGTAGAGGTTAAGAGCAGTAATCTGGTGAACCGGGTTCGCTTCCCCGCTCCTCCACATGCAGCTGCTGGGTGACCTTGGGACAGTCCCACTTCTTTGAAGTCTCTGTGTCATTGAGGGACATTGCCACGCAAGTCTCTCAGCCCCACTCACCCCACAGAGTGTTTGTTGTGGGGGAGGAAGGGAAAGGAGAACGTTAGCCGCTTGGAGACTCCTTCGGGTAGTGATCAAGCGGGATATCAAATCCAAACTCATTATTATTATTATTGCTTTCATTAAATTTATTTCTGATTTTCAATTATGTACATTTCAGTCGTTTTACAACCATTTTAACGGGTCGAAACGACTTCCTCCCCTCCCTTTCTGTGGTTCATTAGATTATTATTTTTTTATTCCGGATTAATTTGATTTAATGAAGAAGAGTTAATTTAATTTAATTTAACAACTTATTTATCCATCTACTTTAAACTTATACTCTGCCAATATAAAATATATTTAAAAATATACACTTTTAAACATATACTCTGCCGATATTCCAATATTTCCAGTTTGTTTGCAATTATTCATAAACCATTTCCATTCTTTTATAAAAAGTTTGTTTTTATTTTTACTTTATTTTTATTTATCTTATCTTATCTTATACATTATTATAATTATTATTTTATCTATTCTTATATTATATTATAATTTTTATTTTATTGATTTTTATATATTCTTATATTATAATTTTTATATTTATTTTCTTTATTATTATATTATAATTATTATAATTATTTTATTTTTATATATTTTTAAATTTTATCTTCTTTATTTCCTCCCTCCCTCCCTTCCTTTCTTCATTTCATTTCATTTCTATACCTGGAGGTCTCAGGGTGCCTTGATTTACTACGGTATTTCCCCGGCAAGTTTTGCCATTTCTGCGTAAGTTCTCCTATCCATCCTTCTTTCGTCGAGACTTATTCATTCCATAACTCCATAACATACATGAGTAAATTTCCATACAATTTGGGTCGTTTTGTCCCTATAACTCCCCAAAGGAAAGCTTTTTATTTTTACAAATGTTATTTTAAACATCTTTTCCCATTCAATATATATATATTCCCAGCAAACGGTTAGATACTGAATCATAATTATTATTAAATTAAAATCATTAAAATTATTATCAAATCATAATTATCAAATCATTAAAATTATTATCAAATCATAATTATCAAATCATTAAAATTATTATCAAATCATAATTATCAAATCATAATTTTTATCAAATCGTTATTAAAATATTATTGAATAATAATAATTATTAAAATTATCAAAACATAATTATGCTCGAATAAAAATTATTGTCGAAAAGCAAAAAGAAAAGAGAGAAAGGATTTACGGTTAAAAACATATGGCGGTTAAAAGGTTAATGTCCAGGATGCGGGTTTCTTGGGGGCTCTCGGAAACATGGCCGCCTGGAGTCGGGGTCCCGGCAAGGTGGAATTCTCTAGTCTCGGCTGCGTCTTCTCCGCCTCGAACCCCAAGGTAGTGGTGGGGTCACAGTGGCCAGGGTCCTCAAGCTGCCCTGGGTTAGGGGAATCGGCCACACTGGGGGTGGCCGCTGGCGGGATCCCATCCTGGAGCCCCCTGGGGTGGGAGGCACCTGCGGGGTCCTGGGTCAAACTCGGGGTGGGGGGGACCGGGGTGGAGGGACCGGCCGCACTGGGGGTCGCTGCCGCTGGGATCCTGTCCTCGAGCCGCCCAGGGTGGGGGGACCGAACATGCCATGGTTACCGCTGCTGGGTTCCGTCCTAGGCCGCCCAGGGTGGCTGCTGCCGGGTTCCCATCCCTGAGCCCCCCGGGGCAGCGGGCACCCATGGGGCCCTGGGCAGCCCCCCATGCCCCTACATTGGCCGGACGACTTCCCGGTAGGCCCGGATGACCTCATCCTCATCCGGGCAGGCATACCAGAACTCTTTGGCCTCTCTGGCCGCCTCCAGGTAGCGCCGGACGCCCCGCATTTCGGCAGGGACCCCCGCCCGGCGGTAATGGCGGCACACCACCTGCAGGGAGGAGGGGCAGGGTCAGAGGTCTGGGCGCGGGGGGGCACATGCGCCCCAGCCGTTTGGGGATCCCCAGAAGTGCTACTCACGTCGACGGTGTTGAGCTTGGGCAGGAGCCGGCAGTCGGCCAGGGTCATGTGCTCGCCGTCCAGGAAGCGGCCCCGGGGGCCCCGGCCCACCTCCAAGGGGGTGTTCAGGTAGCGATCCAGCTTCCAGAGAGCTCGGAAGAGGCTCTCCCGCAGGGCTGGAGGGGGGGCAGAAACACACGGTGATTCGGGGCTCCGCCTACCACCTCGGAACCCCGCCCAGAGCTCCTCCCCCCACCCCAGGGTCCCCCTACCTTCGTCCCGCCCAGCCTCCGGGTTCTTGATGTAGGCCGAGAAGCGACGGAAGACGTCGTCCCCTGCCGCCGCCGACTCCCGATTCCGGACTTCTAGGCTCGGGAAGCTGCCGGGAGACAGAGGCATTGGAGGGGTGCCGGGTTCGAGGTGGGGCGCACTGAGCTCTCGGGGGGGGGGGCGCTAAAGAATTGTTCCCAATTTTCCGGGGGCACGGAAAATTTGAAATGATCCGTTCGCCAATTTATTGGGGTGGATGGCGGGTCCCCGCTTGACCTTTGACCCCTGGCACTCACTTGGGGGGCCCAAGGGTCTCTTCCAGAAACTCCTCGATCTGGAGGGTGTCCGTCTTGGGTTGCCCATCGTACAGCAGCACCGGGAGCTGGGCCCCGGGTGCGAAATCCTTCAGCACATCTGGGGACCTGAAGTGGGGTGAGGTGGGGAGGAAGGGATTGGGACCCCAAAATTTCTCATTCACTTCCCTCCCTCGCTTCCCTTTCCCTTTCTTCTTCCCTCCCTCCCTCCTTCCCTCCCCTCTCTTGATTTCCTCCCTCCCTCCCCTTCCCTCCCTCCCTCCTTCCCTTTCTCTCTCCCTCCCTTCTTTTTCTCTCGCCTTCCCTCCCTCCATTTCCTTCTTTTCCTCCCTCCTTCCCTCACTTCATCTCCTTTCTTTCCTTTCTCCCTCCATTCCATCTCTTCTTTGTCCCTTCATTTCCTTCCTTCCTTCCCTTTTCTTTCTCCCTCCATTCCATCTCTCTTTCCTTTCCTCTCTCCCTTCCTTCCTTCTTTTTCTCCCTCCCTCCTTCCTTCCTTCCCTCCCTCCCGCCCTCCTCCCTCCCTTCATTTCCTTTCTCCCTCCATTCCATCCTTCCTTCTTTTATTCCTCCATTTTCCTTCTCCCTCCGTTTTCCTTCTTCCGTACCTCCATTTCCTTCTTCTCCCTCCCTCCTCCCTCCATTCCACCCCTTCCCTCCCTTCATTTCCTTTCTTCTTTTTCTCCCTTACCTTCCTTCTTTTTCTCCCTCCCTCCCTCCTTCCTTCCTTCCTCCCTTCCCTCTTCCCACCTTCCTACCTCTTGGTATCCACGGTGGTCAGCGTGAAAGGCACCCCTTTGAGGAGAAGGACCATGAAGAGCCGTTGGCACGAGGGGCAGGAACCGATGCTCTCGCCGTCCTCGCTCGCCTAAAGACCAGGAAGAGGAAGGAAGTAGACGGATTGGACATGTATCCTGATTCTGAAATACGGCAAATATACTCCTTTCCTCTTTCTTTTTCTCCTTCCTCTTTCCTTCCTCCTTTCCTTCTTCCCTTCCTCCCTATCTCCTTTCCTTCCTTCCCTTCCTTTTGTGTTTCACGATGATGATTGCTATTATTATTATTATTATTATTAGTCCCTATTTTTATTGGAGAAACAGAGGGTCTGGCATTGTCTTCTGTCCCTTCCTTCCCTCCGTCCCTTCCCTCCCTTTCTTCTTTCCTTCCCTCCTCCTTTCTCTTCCTTCCTTCCCCCTTCCTCTCCTTCCTTCTTCCCTTCCCTTCTCCTTTCTTTTTTCTTTCCTCTCCTTCCTCCCACCCCCTCCCTTTCCCCTTTCATTCTTTTGTCCTTCCCTTCCCTCCCTCCCTCCCTCCCTTTCCTTTTTCCTTCCTTCCTCTCCTTCGTCCTTTCTTTTCCTTCCTCCTTTCCTCCCTTCCCTTCCTTTGGTCTTTCCCTTTTCCTTCCAATCCTTCCTTTCTTCCTGCTTTCCTTCTTCCTTTTGTCCTTCCTTCCTTCCCGCTTCCTTTCCTGTACTTTATTTCACTTTATATCATTTCACTTTATGTTATTTTACATCTAGCCCAACCAACAGCAATGCAGCAATCTTATTTCATTTCATTTCCTTCCATTTTACATCTAGCCAACCCCCTGCAATGCAGGAATCTCACACTAAAAATTATAGAGTTCTTGAGCCCAAAGGAACCCCAGGGTCATCTAGTCTGACCCCCCCCCCCGCAATGCAGGAATCCTATTTTATTCTATTTTACATCGCACCTTGACAAAGAGCTGGATCTTGGAGCTCTCCGCCATCCTGCTCGGGAGCCGGGAAGAGAACAGGCAGCTGGGCAGAGCTGCGTTCGAATCCCTTTCAAGAGGCGAACAAGCCCCACCTAAACTTGCACCGGCTGCATTCCTCCTGTGCAAATCTCCACGCCCTTGCAAATCAGGTTTATTCTCGGCATTTGCAGACTTTAAGCAGTTTGCAAAAAAAAGAAAAGAAAAGCAATGGGCATGAGAGATAGACTCGCTATCTCAATATATCCTGATATTTCCCCTGCACATCTCAATATCTCTATGAAGCTCCATATATTTCTCGGTACATCCTTAAATCGCAATATTGCAACAATAATAAAGAATAAAAATAAGTAAATAATAAATAATCGCAAATTGCGATATATATCTCGATATAGCCTGATCAATTTCCATATCTCTATGGAATCGAGATATAGCTCGATATGCCTGTATAATATTGCAATATATATCCCGATATATGTATATCAATTCCAGTTTCTCAATACAGGTACCACTGTTCAGTATATCTATATAAATCTCAACGTAGGGCGCATCAATCAATCAATCAATCAATACCCCGCCCCCAAACCCCTATCGGCCTAGGCCGGGCCAGCTGTGACTCGAGACCTTCCTGCCCGCTCAGAGGCCAATCCGCCTGTCAATCAACGTCGTAAGTGGGCCCTGCCTTCCACTTGAATCTTTCCCGCCTGCTCATAGGCCAAACGGCGTGTCATTCAAAGGCGGTCGCGAGCCTCACCTTCCCGCTACAGACGACAACGAGCGTCGCGCCCGCTCATAGGCAAAGCGGAATGTCATTCAATGTCGTGCGCGGGCTCTGCCTTCCACTTGAATCTTTCCCGCCCGCCCGCTCATAGGCGAAGTGGACCTCACGTCGCTCGCGGGGCACGCCTTCCACCTACTGCTCATAGGCCAAGCAGACTGTCACTCAACGTCATCCGCGAGCTCTCGCTTTCCCGTCGTCCTTTTCCTGCTGCTCATAGGCTACTCGGCCCGTCACTCACGGGCTGACCGAGACGCTGCGACGTTCTGCTTCCGCCTTGCACCGGAAGCGGCGTCCCGGTTGCCAAGGATACGCGGCCTAGTCGTGGTTTGTTTTCTTCCTCCTGCGCCGGGGCGCCATGGGCTCGGAGCGGCTCCGCGGGACGGCGGTGGAGGCGCTGCGGGCCAGCGGCAAAGGGCGGCTCCGCTACAGCCCTCACTGGAGCGCCGAGCTGGGACAGGTACGGGAAAGCTCCATGAATTGAAATAATTGAAGTAAAATAAAATAAAATAAGCTCTGAATGGGGTGGGGGGCAGGTGGGCCGCCCCCATTGGGTAGGAAGAAATAGAAAGAGGCTGAATAAAAGAGAAAGGAATAAAAATCTGAATTAATAAAAATGATTGGAAATGAATGGATATCCTCCACCCCGCCCCGGTTAATGAGAATTATTGAAGGCACCAAGGAGCTTGTTTTATTGGTGACTAGCAGGCCCGGCCACGCGTTGCTGTGGCTATGTGTGTGAAATTAGGAAGAAGAAAATAGGATTAAGGAAGCTGGTTTGGCAGGAGTGGAGGAGGAGGAGGAGGAGGTCGGCAGGGGGAAGCTTTTGTAGCTGAAGTACCAGTATAGCCGTCGCTATAGGTCCAAAAATGGGGTTTTTACCTTGCGTAGGTGTGACATTTGTATACCCCATATAGCTAGGAACACTCCCATAGTGGCATGTGGCGTTGCTTCCAAATTTCATCGCTGTCGCTCAAGCGGTTTCGGTGGAAAGTGGAAACCAACGGACATGGACAGTTCACACACACACACACACACACACACACATATGGATTATTATTACTTTACTTACGGAAGATACTCACCAAGGAGCTTGTTGGCTTCTATTGTTGTTGTTATTATTGTTATTGTTATTATTGTTGTCATTAAAGACACTTTGTTGGTTTCTATTATTATCATTATTATTGACACTCATCAAGGAGCTTGTTGGTTTCCATTATTATTATTATGAAAGACACATTATTGGTTTTTATTATTAATATTTCTATTTCTATTCCTATTATATTCTATTATTATTATTATTGACATTCATCAAGGAGCTTGTTGGTTTCTATTATTACTATTATTAAAGACATCTTGTTGGTTTCTGTTATTATTATTAAAAACACTCACCTTGTTGGTGTCTATTATTATTATTATTATTATTATTAACACCAAAGAGCTTGTTTATTCTTATTCTTATTATTGAGAATTCCCACACGCCACCTTGTCGCCTCCAGGAAATCTTGGAAGGCTATCGATCGCCCCCAGAGCTGTCCCCCCACGCTGGATGGGTCCTCGGAAGAATTGCCCTCTCGCCTCGCGAGGAGACACCGGAGGGATCGGCGCTCGGCGAAGCCGCTCTTCCCGAAGTTGCGCCGCCCGCGCTCCCTGTTTCTCCACATGGAGCGACCGCCCCCCATGTGGAAGCACCAAGAGTCACTCAGGTAACGCCCTCTGTCTTGGTGGAATTGAGTTTGGCTCTCCTCTCCTTTTCTCCTCTCCTCTCTTTGTTTCCTCTCCTTGTTTCCTATCCTAGGTCCTTCTGTCCTATCCTTCTATCCTATCATATCCTATCCAGTTATCCTTGTCTCCTATCCTTGTTTCCTATCCTATCCTTCTGTCCTATTGTATCCTATCCTCCTATTGAGAGCCAGTGTAGTGTAGTGGTTAAGAGCGGTAGATTTGTAATCTGGGGAACTGGGTTCGCATCTCCACTCCTCCACATGCAGCTGCTGGGTGACCTTGGGCTAGTCACCCTTCTCTGAAGTCTCTCAGCCCTACTCACCTCACAGAGCGTTTGTTGTGGGGGAGGAAGGGAAAGGAGAATGTGAGCCGCTTGGAGACTCCTTCGGGTAGTGATAAAGCGGGATATCAAATCCAAACTCTTCTTCTCCCTATCCTATCCTTGTTTCCTATCCTCTCCTTCTCTCCTCGTTTCCTCTCCTTGTTTCCTATCCTATCCTTGTTTCCTATCCTATCCTTTAGTCCTATCTTTCTATCCTATTGTATCCTATCCTCTTATCCTGTCTTTGTTTCCCATCCTATCCTATCCTTCTGTCCTATCCTTTTCTCCTATCCTTCCGTCAATCGGATAATTGGAAAATGATAGTTATATGGCTTGCCCATATCCTGTATATTAATACGATATTAACGTGTATTGTGACTCGAAACAACCTGCCGGAGAGCCCTTTCCCGTTTCCTTCCGAGTTCTGTCTCTCCTCACCCGGTCCCCTTTTCCCACCCCACAGCGCTGCGAGAAGCGGAGGGATCCGCCGAGCAAGCTGGAGGCGCCCATCGCGAAAGGCCCCGGGATCGAGGGCCTGCTGCGCTTGTACGAACGGATCCAGGCGGCAGAGGGCGAGGTGAGTGGGATCATCTCCAGACATTCCTGGTGAGGAACGGTTGAAGGAGCTGGGAATGTTGAGCTTGGGAAAAGGAGACCCACCAATACACATCTCCAGATCTTCCTGGTGAGGAACGGTTGAAGGAGTTGGGGATGTTGAGCTTGGGAAAAGGAGAGCCATCCATAAACATCTCCAGATGTTCCTGGTGAGGAATGGTTGAAGGAGTTGGGGATGTTGAGCTTGGGAAAAGGAGAGCTGTCCTCAAAACATCTCCAGATGTTCCTGGTGAGGAACAGTTGAAGGAGTTGGGGATGTCAAGCTTGGAAAAAGGAGAACCATTCATAAACATCTCCAGATGTTCCTGGTGAGGAACAGTTGAAGGAGCTGGGGATATTTTGGGCAGAAAAACCAGAACCGCCCTCAAAACATCTCCAGATCTTCCTGGTGAGGAACGGTTTGAAGGAGCTGGGGATGTTGAGCTTAGGAAAAGGAGAGCCGTCCTCAAAACATTTCCAGATCTTCTTGGTGAGGAATGGTTTGAAGGAGCTGGGGTTGTTGAGCTTGGAAAGATGAGGGCCGTCCTCAAACCATCTCAACATCTCCAGATCTTCCTTGTGAGGAACTGTTTGAAGGACCTGGAGATCTTGAGCCGAGATCCACCTCCAGATACCTCCAGGTCCTTCCTGCGGGAGGCCAGCTTCCAAAACATGGCCGCCCCACGATCCCCCTTTTCCCGACCTCCAGGAGGAGCTGGAACGCCGCTTGGAATTGCAGGATCGGGCTGGCCGGGCGGCTTGGTGTGAATCCTGGGAATTGCTGAAGCGCTTTGACGAATTGAGGGAGCTCAAGTACCACCAAGAATGGCAGCATCTGCGGCAGGAAATGGAGAAGAGGTGAAAGGAAGTCCCCTTTGATAATAATATCACTGAATATTATTTTATTTACGTTATAGTTTATTTCACCTAAAAGAGCATTTGGTAATAACATAACAATATTATTTTAAGTTTGAGTTTGTTTCACTTAAACAAAATAACATTTGATAATACATAACCGATATTATTTTATTTAATTTTGAGTATATTTTACTTAAATCAGATAACATTCGTTTATTGGTGAAACGTTTATCAGAATGTTTGTTTGAATCTGTTTGTGAAATGTTTATTTTTTGAAATGTTTTGACATTTATTTAAACATTTGAATGTTTATTTGTTGAAACGTTTATTTACAGTGGTGCCCCCGCTAGACGAAAATAATTTGTTCTAACGAATTTTTCGTCTAGCGGTTTTTTCGTGTAGTGAAGCGGCAATGACAGCCGCGCTCCGCTAAACGAAAAAAAAAAAAGACGAAAATTTTTCGTCTTGCGAAGCAGCCCCATTGACTTTTTCGTCTTGCGGGGCAGCTTCCGCTATACGAATGCCGTTCGTCAAGCGAGTTTTTCGTCTAGCGAGGCATTCGTCTAGCGGGGCACCACTGTATTTAAAGGTTTATTTGAGTATTTAGTGATTTAAATGTTGTATGTCAAAGCATTCATTTAAACCTTTATTTAAATATTTAGCAGGTTGAAATGTTTCTTTAAAGCTTTATTGGAATATTTATTTGTCGAAATGTTTATTAAAGGTTTATTTGAACGCTTAGTTGTTGAAATGCTGATTTAAAGGCCAATCGGTGCGTTTATCTGTTGAGACGTTTTTAATGAAAAGATTTGTATTGAGGCTTTGATTTGGAAGAAAATCACAATGTTTCAATCTTTCCCATTGCTTCCCAGCTCCAAAGAAGCCCAAGGGCAGCAGGAGAAGCTCAAGGAGGAACATCAGCGCCGGGCAAAGGTTTGGGGCGGGCTCTGGGTTCGAGGGGGAGAAGGGGAAGCTCTCGAACTCGGCTCTGGGCCGCCGGGTGACTCCTGAGATCCTCTCCTCCCAGGACGGTTTCTGGGAGCCAAGATCCCCACTTTCTGGCGGGGCGGGCAACCCCTGGCCCTGCCTCTCCTGGCCCCGCCTCTCCCTCCCTGGCTCACCTCTCCCTGGCCCCGCCTCTCCCTCCCTGGCCCTGCCTCTCCCTGGCCCTGCCTCGCCCATCCCTTGCCCCCCTCTCCCTCCAACACACCTGGGCCTTCCTCTCCATGCCCCGCCTCTCCTCCCTGGCCCTTCCTCCATGGCTTCCACCTCTCCCTCCCTGGCCTGCCTCTCCATGGTTCCGCTCTCCCTCCTGGCCCCACCTCTCCCTCCCTTGGCCCTTCCTCGCCCGGTCTGATCCACGCCTCTCCGTGGCCCCGCCTCCGCCTGTCCCTCCCCCAGCCCCTTTACCTCCTGACTCCGCCTCTTTCCCTGGCCCCGCCTCTCCCTCCCTGGCCCACCCTTCTGTCCCCAACCCTGCCTCTCCCTACCCCGGCCCGGCCTCTCACTCCCTGACTCCGCTCTCCCTCCTCCAAGCTCCTGAGCCGGAAGCTTCGTGAGGCGGAGCAGCGGCGCCTCCGGCAGGAGACATGGAGTGCCAGCACGGGAAGAGGGCCAGGGGCGGCTTCAGCACCTCTACGCTGTCCAGGAGAGCTCCTGCACATTACCCAGAGCCTCGGTCGTTGACTGCCGGCAACCTGGCCCCACCGATTTGGGCTGGCTATGCCAACCGCGGCAACCAGATCTGCGGGGAGGTCTCCGCACTGGTGCGGCTGGCCAGCGAGGTGAGGGCAGCGGCAGCAGGTCCTTTCCTTCCTTCCTTCCTTTTCTCTCTCTCCTTCCTTTTTTCATTCCCTTACTTTCTTCCCTTCCTTCTTTTCCTTCCTTCTTTCCCTTTCCCTTTCTTTCTTTTCACATTTCCCTTCCTTCCTTCCTCCTTCCTTCCTTCCTTCCTTCCTTCCTTCCTACCTACCTACCCTACCCTACCTTTCCTTGCTTTCTCTTTCTTCTGGCATTTCCTTCCTTCCTCCTTTCCTTTCCTTTCCTTTCCCTCCTTCTCTTCGGTTCTCTTCCCTTCTTTCTTTCATTTCCTTCTGTACTTCCTTCCATTCTTCCTTCTTGCTTTCCTCTTGCCTTTTTCTCTCTTTTGCCTATCTTGTCCTTCCCTCAGGTCCCTTCCAATCCTTTTAAGATCTGGCGATCCCTTTCCCTTCTCGTGTTTCCAGAAAGGATTCCCGGATGCCAGCCGAGTGTGGCCCTTGGCCGACCAAGCGCTCCTGGAAATGCAGAGCCCTCGTCTCCTGGACTGCGGGAAGAGCTCTTGCTCGCTGCCGAACAGAGGATAGCGGCAGGAGGAAGCGGCGGCGGCGGCAGCCCAGACGGAGAGGAAAAAAACGAGAAAATGCCCAGCCTGAAGCCAGAAAAAGCCCCCGTCCAGAGTCTGGAAAGGCCCGGAGAAAAACGGTGTGTTCTCACCAGAGAGTAAATATATTGAAATGAATACACACACAGATACACTATATGTATGTATATATGTGTGGTGTGTGTGGTGTGTGTGTGTGTGTGTGTGTTATATATGTGTGTGTGTGTATATATATATATGTATGTGTATGTGTGGTATATATACTATGTGAATATCCTCAGGGCTGCAGGTGAAGCCCGACGAAAAGACCCTCCAGTGGTACCAGGCATCTTCAGGACCAATTGGACCAGTGTGTGGATTCCTTTGGTTCCCTGGCCAACAGCAAAGACAGCAGGTAGTGCCCCTCCCCCTTTTGGGAGCCCCCAGATCCCCAGGCGATTTCCCCCGGATCTCAGACAGTTCCCCAGATCCCGTATGGTCCCCGGATCCTCGGATTGATTCACTGCATCCTTTACACAAGTCCCTGGATCCCTCTACGATTCCCGGATCCCTTTGTCCTGCAGCTCTCTGGCGGAACTCACCAGGCCCTCTACCAGGAAGTGGCGGGGCCGACCAATGGGGATCCCGAATTCCGGGCATGGGTTTTTTGGGGGGGAGTGTGTGTTTGCTGGGTGGGAAAATCTCAAATGCCGATGATTCTTTCTGCCTCCGCCCCTTTTTCCAGGAGAAGAAAATAAAGATGGATCTGCAGAAAGCCGTCACCACCCTGTCAGTCAAATCTCGACCAGAGCAGGTCAGCAAGGGGCTGTTCCTTTCCACTTCCTCCTCTATATCCACTTTACGGTTTCCCAGTTTTCCCTCCCTTCCTCTTCCTTTCCCCTAATTTTTCTCCGCTTCCTCTTCCCTTTTCCTGTTTCCCAATTTTTCCTCTGCTTCCTCCTCCCCTTTTCCGGTTTCCCAATTCCCCTCCACCTTCCTCCCTCCTTGATCCCCCTTTTAATTCCTTCACTCGTTCACAAATTTTTCCCTCCGCTTTTCCTTCCAGGATCCCAGCTGAAGGAGATATTTGACAAAATCAATGCTCTCCTCTCCGGAAAACCCGTCCGGTCCGGAGGTCAGAGCGTCTCCGTCGCTCTGCATCCCGAAGGTCTCAAATTTGCCTATTACAAACTTGCAGAAAAATTTGTGGTAAGTTTTGGGGAATTTTCCCCAAATCCCCCCCCCCCCTTGGAGAGGACATTCCGACTTCCAGAGAGCCGCTTTTCCAACCAAAACAAGGGAAGCACAATTGGAATTACAGCACCCTCGTTGCAAATCTGGTCAGAACTTGCAGTATCCCGCCTGTTAGCGAGGCAGAAATCCTACAAAAGCCCAAATTTGCAGAATGCCACCTGTTTGCAAGGAGAAAAGTCCCACAGAAGCCCAAATTTGCAGAATTCCACCTGTTTGCAAGGATAAAAGTTCCACAAAGCCCAAATGGTTGTTATGCCCTTCTAGATCTAATAGATCATTATTTTTAAGTTGACATCAATCTCTTATCAAGAAAGCAGGCTGCTTATAATATAATGTAATTAAAGGACATTACAATGCTAGTGCAATGAAATTCAAGCAATGCAATGCAAAAGAGATAAAACTGAATTAAATTAAAGGACATTCAGTGCAGTGCTAAGGATGCCAACTCCTAACGTTGGTTACCCCCACCCCCCAGAAACAGGGAGAGGAACGAAGTGGCTTCTCACCACGAGGCGGCCTCCCCATCGCCGTGGTGGCATCAGGGATCTGGGCAGTGCCACCCCAAGGTGGGCGAACTTCTGCTGGCCCACCGCACAGGAAGTGTCCCTACGCTGTTCTGTCCGCCGGCGCTCAGGAAGGGGCTTCCGCGGAGGAATACCGAAGGTGATTCCTCGGCAGTAACGGCGGGCAGGGGGGAATTGGAGGCGGAGCGCAGGATAGAAACTCGATGCATAATAGTTTTATTTATTTATTTATTTATTATTACTTAATACCTAAGCCGAGAATGGGGCCCGCCTCTGAAACTAGGAGCCAAACCGAAACCCACATCCTTTCCATTTTCCGAAATGGGTTCATGGATGCGTTTCCTGTCCTTTGGAATCATTTGTCCTATTATTATTATTATTATTATTTATTATTATTATTATTATTATTATTTTTATTATTTCACCCGGTGGAGCTTCCTTTCCATTGATAGTTTTGAGGTTGGTTTGGTGAATATTCCAAATTGTGAAACAGGAAAGTTAATTTATGTGTGTTTGTGTGTGTGATATTTTAAGGTTGGTTAAATGAGTATTCTAAATTGCGAAACAGGAAATTTAATTCTATATATATTAAGGTTGGTTAAACAAATCTTACAAATTGAAAATGAAATTTAATTAAATCTGTGGATGGATTGATGGATGGATAGATTGATGAATGGATGGATGGATGGATTGGTGGACGGATGGATGGACGGATGGATGGACAGATGGATGGATTGAACTTCTCCCCTTCCGGCCCACAGGCTCCTGGGCTACCAGGCATGATTCAAAGCTGGAGCCTCAGGACAACTTCCTGAAACGGATGTCTGGAATGATCCGGCTGTACGCCGCTATCCTTCAACTCCGCTGGCCGTACGGGGACGGACAGGGGGTACGGATTCCGAAAATGGGGGTTGGGTCCCAGGATTTGGGGTTGGGCTAGATGACCCTGGGCTCCCTTCCAGGGCGGATAATATTCTTTTTAAAAAAAATCCTTTAAATTTTTTTAAATGAATTTCTTTTAGAAAAATCTTTTAAAAATGGATTTTTAAAAAAATCCGATGAATTTCTTTTTTAAAAAATGGTTTAAAAAAAAATTAAATCAAGTCTTACCGACTAGAGATTTGAATCTTGGTTTCAATCGATCCGATTTCATCAAGTCTTACTGAGTAGGGATTTGAATCGCGATTTCAATCGATTCGATTTAAATCAACTCATACTGACTAGGGATTTGAATCACGATTTCAGTTGATTCAATTTCAGTTGATCCGATTTCAGTCCAGTCTTTCCCCCTTTCCCAGAACCACCCGCACGGACTCAACCAGGCCTGGCGCTGGCTGGCCCAGATCCTGAACTTGGAACCCCTGGCGGACGTGACAGCCACCGTCCTCTTCGATTTCCTGGAGGTGGGTCTCAGGCGTCCATGGCAGGGGGGAGGTGCATCGATTGCAAATTGGCCATTTTGTGCGGGTATCATTGGGTTATTGTTTTATTTTATTTATTTATTTATTTTGCAATCATATTTTTTTTTTTTAGTTTTCAATTACGAAATCCAACGTGAGCATATAGCAATTGAAAATTGGCTCTTTTATGGGGGTTATCATTGGGTTATTATTTTTATTTTAGTTACAGGTGGGTAGCCGTGTTGGTCTGCCATAGTCGAAACAAAATAAAAATTCTTTCCAGTAGCACCTTAGAGACCAACTGAGTTTGTTCTTGGTATGAGCTTTCGTGTGCATGCACACGAAAGCTCATACCAAGAACAAAATCATTGGTCTCTAAGGTGCTACTGGAAAGAATTTTTATTTTATTTTACTTACTTTATTTTATTTATTTTATTGTTTTTTATTATTATTGTTATTATTATTATTGCATAGTATTGTTTATTGTTTTATTATTATTGGTTTTTATTGTTTTTATTGTTGTTTTATTATTGATTTTATTGTTTTTTTAAAAATATATTGTTGTTGTTGTTACTATTTGCCTCCCGCAGGTCTGTGGCAACGCTCCATGAAAGTCTACCAGGCCCAGTTTTGGAAGATGATCGTCTTGCTCAGAGAAGAGTATCTCCAAGGTATTGCCGATCACGTTTAATTAAAATTTGCAATCCTTCCACATTTGCAATAAAGCAACGGGACCCAGTTGCAACGAAATAATTCCATTGCAAATCAGGTTTGCTGTCAAGATCTGCAAGTTTTCTCCTGTTTGCAATAAAAAGCAATGGAGATAAGTTGCAATGGAAATTATTCCGTTGCATATCAGGTTTCTGTCAAATCCACGGGCTTTCTGCTGTTTGCAATTAAAAGCATTGGGATAAATTCGCAGGCTTTCTGCCGTTGGCAATAAATAGCAACGGAGATAATTGCAATGGAAATATTTCTCCTTCATTGCAAATCAGGTGGATTCCCAAAATTGGTAAGCTCCCTTTCCGCCGTTGGCAATCAAAAACTTCCTCTTGCTCCCTGCAGGATCGAAGCCATCACCGGTGCCGTGGAAATGGGGTCGTTCATAAGGTTGAAGCAGTTTTTGGAGGTAAGGCTCTCTCTGCCTCGCCCTTTGCAAATCCCGCCCGAGTGACAGAGGTACCCTCGAAGTTATTGCATTATTGCACCATTCTCCAATTTGCAGAATTCCCGCTGTTTGCAATGAAAAGCCACACAGATCCAGTAGCAATGGAAATTAATCCTGCCCCTATTACAAATTAGGTGGATTCTCAAAATTTGCAGATTTTCTACTGTTTGCAATGAAAAGCCGCAGAGATCCAGGTGCAATTGGAATTTCTGCATTCCTTTTGCTTCATTCCCAAATTTGCAGAATCTCCACTTTTTTCATAAAAAGCATACAGATACATGGCATGGATGTAAACCGCTTTGGGATTTTTCTTGGAAATGTAAAGCAGTATTGCAATGAAATAATAATAATAATAATAATAATAATAATAATAATAATATTCTCCCTCCTCCTTCCCAGGAATGTTTGCGGCGGAACGAAATCCCCCTCCCCAAGGGATTTCTGCCCCCGTCCTTTTGGAGGTTGTGACCCTGACCCAGGGTTTTCCGGGCCTTCCAGAAACTGATAGCGCCAAAATCCAGAATATGGTTTGATAATTAATTTTCAATTTAAATTTATTTTTTTAAATTTCGTAATTTGATAATTAATTTTAATTTTAAATTTCACAATTTTGATTTTTGATTCTGACGTGATCAGGACACGATGAGATTTCCCTGCCGTTCCCGACGGGAATAGTATCCGTCAGACTTGGAAGGAAATAATGGAATTTTTATTTTTGGAGGGTATTCCGGGAATACACCTGAGAACTGCTTGGAATATTAAAATGGAATTTTGTGCAACCCAACGTTTCTGGGGATGCCTGTTTTCAAAGCCAAGGAGGGATTTGAAGGGTTTCTGGAAGGAGGAATTTGAAGGGGGTTCCGGAAGGAGGGTTTTCTAG